>NW_015090990.1:4279437-4398551 GCF_001431845.1 Calidris pugnax
CCAAGCTTGTTTTGTAAAGACCACGCAAATCAGGGACTGCAGCAAGCGTTCGTTGTTCAGAGTTAGTGCAGGCTGTGAAAAAACATGAAAGGATAAAAGTAAGCAAAAAAAAAAAAAAAAAAAAAAAGAACACTTTTGAAAGATATTCTCTGTGTAGACCTAAAGAACAAAATGGTATGTGTATTTATGGTATTGTGTACATGGAATATCATTTGATTCCCTTTCCTCTGCCTTATTCCTTTATCTTTTTTTTCCTCTTTGACCAAGTGGAAGGCTTGCAAAACTTCACACAGTTGCCAAAATGCAAGTTGTCTTTTCCTTGGGACTGTTATAGCTCATGTCTTCCCTAAAATGTTCCCTGAAGTCTCTTCTCAAATGCAACTATCTTGTGCGAGTGTTGGGGCATTTCTACTGGTATCAAACACCCATATGGCACTGAAAATGAAAGCTGGACAGATCATTCCTTCTAGAGCCGTAGTGGGGGAGAAATGTCTAGATTTTATTTATGTTGCACTTAAGAACATCATCAATTTTTATTTCTCTATTATACATTCATATTAAAGCAAGAAGAAAAGTTAAGAGCCATTTAAAAAAAATAATAAACTAAATAGATACCTTATTACCTAGCATATGTGTCTCGCTCAGTGAAGACTAAGAAACCTCAAAGACTAATCTCTCATTAATACACGAGATGTTCACAGAATGCCTGCCAGAACTGGGAAGTCAAGTTTAGATGGAAACTTGGCATGGAGTTACTGGCTTGTCCCTTTGAGGGTTGGGAAGGAAAGGAAAAGAAAAAACAGTGAATAAAACTGTGTTTGCATGCTTGCATGCATGTACATATGAGAAGACTTTTTAACTTCATTTTCTCATTAAAGTAGAGAACAGTGAAACTGTAAAGATTCCATGTGTGTTCTTATAAACTGTGCTTTTCACACATCTTTTGTTAGACACATGGAATGTTAACTGAAAGGGCTTATCTTAAAAATCAGCAGGGTAGCTGGAATGCAATTTTACAAAACCTGGCCATCTTTCAACAAGAGTGGGTGGATTTTCAATGCAGCAAATGTTTGTGTATTAAAAAGTATTTGCCATGGTGACAAAGCTTGGAGAAACATCCCATTAGCCACAGACGGGAAGCCGTTGCAGATTGTTCTGATTATCCATGCCCAAAACTTAGTCTGGCTCTGTTTATACGGCATTTCCCGATTAAAAAAAAAAATTCAACATACCCCTAAAACCTGAGCAAACTGTTTGCACTTACTTACACATGCCTTGTGCTGTATTTTCTGGCTCAGATTCAACACATGATTAGATTCTTACTTTCCTGGAACTTGAAACATGTGCTTACAGCTAAGCATATGCTTAAATGTTCTGCTGCACTGGGACCTAAGAGGATGTTCCTATATTCCTGGTACAGTCAGGATTCCTGGTGAAACAAATAGGAATTTTAGAATAAAAAGGCCTCTAATCTATAGCTCAATGGGGAGATGAGTAAACCAAGTTGATAAAAGTTTGTGGTGAGGGATTGTAGGAGGGAGTATGAGACAGTGTATGGGCACACTTTACATGCGTGTGCAAACATCTTATCTACATGAGCCTGGGACAGCTGCATTAATCATGGTCCCAAGATGCTGTTAGTAAGAGTTGTTGTGTTGTGTCTTTATGATTTAGTTATAGAAACTTGGAGCAAACTAAGACATTTAGCTGCTAGGGGCACTGCTATTGTCTCACTATTCTTAAAACGTAGCTCCTCTGTGCATACAACATTATATTTTTAAGATCAACAGTTTGGGAAGTTACACTTAGAATGCTGGAAAGTTAGGAGTCTCCCTCAATAGAAATATGAAGTTCTCATTTCTGCTTCTGTTGAATAGCAAGACATGGAGCTTGCAGAAGTTAGAACTGTCACCTGCCACAGTGAAAAGAAAAATCACTGTGTCAAATGACGCCCACTGGAAAATGCTTGATTCTAGCTATAATTAATCCATGCAAGCAGAGTGGTCAAAGCAGCCCTATAAAGTGCATGTGGGATCATTAGAGATGAGAGGGAGGAAAAATTATGGGTGAAACCCAATCTGGAATACATATAAGTGCCAAAGCCAGATGTGAACTCCACAGGTTTGATACCTCTTGCTCATATGTAATAATGAGAGATGGATTAAAACATTCCAACAGAAGTGTGAAAACTTAGCAGCAAATTGACTTTAAACACAATAGAAACTGCATGAAGTCCTGTCTGTTGAAATACAACACAATGGACATTTTTTTGTATCGTATATAGGTTCTGTTAGTATTCATGTAGAAATTAAATTAAATAATGGACTTAAATAGTTGGAAAAGTGTGTGTCACCTCTTTTATTCCTTTTGGAACATTCACCCAGAGGCATAACCTGGGAAGCTTAAAATGGACCCATTTACCCCTATTTTCAGGAACAATGTTTATAGGCAAATGATCTTTTATGTGCTGGAATGAATGACTATGCTATAAAACTAAGTATCCTACAGAACGCTGCTTTGAAGTTATACTTGGCTGCCCAAGGTAGATGACAGACATTGTCAGGAAAAGGGATAAAAAAGCTTAAAGGTCATAGTAAGGTCAAAACAAATAGGTCACAGCAAATTAATCCTTATCATCTGACCAGTGTGGAACAAGAAAAGGGCAGTGTTCAAGCTCAAATCTGCTAAAATTTAGTGGAAAGGTATAAAACAATTAGTCGCGACACTGACTTCTTTCTTCTCTTCAGTTGCTGGAAATAGAAGTTCCCTTTGTGGATAAAAATAAATATAATTTTAAAATATCCTACTTAATGATATATGTATCCAGAAAGTGTTTTTTCATGACAGATAAGCTTGGCTGGTCACTTTTGACTCAAGTGTAAGTTTGGTCTGAATAAGAAACACAGGATAATTGAAAACATTTTCTTTTTTTTTTGTACTAATTTGATAGAAATTATTACTTATTTTCAAAATTTGAAATTACTTAATTTCAAAATTTCAAAACTGTGCCATGCTAAAAGTCAAATCAATATGATCACAAAGTGGCTTTTGATAAGAAAAAGTTTAAGAGATCATAAACTTTTCGTAACTCCTTACAGCTTAAACCAATACTCATAAAATGTTATCATTGTTCAGAATAAGGCTGTAATTTTAAACCAAAATGCACCACAAATTATTCATGTAGTTTTGAATAAATCTAATAGAATGCTTAATTAGAATATTACAATACCTAGACACTATTTCATAACTTTACATGTCCATCCTACTTGCTGTTCTCCATGTACTTAGATGTACAAAGTTAATAATGGGCATTATATATATATAATCCCTGAATTATATGTGATGCTCTTTAGAAACAGCACAAAGGAAATACTATTCCTAAAAACCTTGTACCTAAGCTTAAACTACCGAAAACTGGAACTGCAAGGGCTGTAAAGCTTTCTGGAATAGGAGGGAATTGTCATCAGAGTCCTCCTTTCTGACCATACCACCCTCTAGAGCTCTCCCTGACTCTTTTCTGATCATGCCCACTGGCTGTGGAAGAAAGATAAATTAATTTTTCCCAGAGCTTCCATCTCTCCTAGGTTTGTTTAGAGGCAGGTGGGACTCAAGTCTAAGTAAGCTGGAGCGGAAAAACAGCTCTTGGTAAAGCTAGTCATATCTGAGAGCCCAACTCTGTCAGAGCTTATTCTGCTCTGCTGCACATTCCCCCCTCCATGCTCTTGGCCTCAGACACCCTGAGCACACAACCTGCCCATGTCTCTCTTCTCATTTTTCTACTGCTCCCTTTCAAGCAGCCCACTCAGTATGTAGACAACTGTTCTCAACCATTTTCTTATCTGAGGTCTATCTATGTCTTAAGAATACTTCAATGGCAGGCCTACATCTCTTTATGCATCTTATAATGTCCACTTAACAGAATGTAATACTCAAAATCCCTCCTGTGTTGAACAAGCACAAAACAAAGTTCTTATTAGCCATTAAATTATTCATTATTACTAAAGCCTTCATTAAGATTAACCAGGAGTGATTATTTGATGATCTCTTCAGACATGCCAAAGTCTGGAGGAACCAGTCTGGGGGTCCTGACATCTAGAAGAATTCGCACTCTTTCAAACTGGCTTCTGCCATGCCTACTGCTACCCTCTGCAAAGTTCCAAATAGGAATTTCTGAAAAGTGGTCTTCTGAAAAGTGAAAAGGCAGTAGAACATCCCAGGTTGCTTAGCTGAAATTTGCCATCAAAAGGGAGAATAAATAGAACAGCAAGCATATGTAGTTCATGTTCTGAAGAAAAAGACAAATGTAAGCATGGGATAAGGACACTCAACTGAGAAAGGACATAAAAAAATAAAGGCATTCATGTAGTAAACATATGTTCATTTACTTACATGCTATAACTCTTCCTCCTCAACACAGAATTCCAGAATAACATAACTATGCCTTTTGCTCAATGTGTCTCCTAAAGCTTGCAGATATCCCATGAAAGAAGAGAGTTTATACTATTTGTATTACACATTCCTGTAATACAAATTATCAGCTGAAATCTACAGCAAAGCTTCCACTGGCTGAAGAGGGAGCAGACTAGCTTGAACTTTTAAGTAAACATGAAGGCAGATTACCTTCGGGAAAAAAACAACGACCCCCCAAAAAACTGGCAATTCAATAAAATCAGAAATACTGCTTTAAGATTGTGGCATTCCAAAGTGATATTAGAACTTAATTTGTTTTCTGAGAAGGACTTTACATTTATCATGTCTCTGTGATATTTTATATCTGCCAAAATAAAACTGAGCATAAGAGGCTGCATACCGGGAAGTGATAACTTGTGGTGTCACATTTCAGTATATAGAGTCTTAAATATTTATGTGCAAAAGTCATTTAGCTATAAGCCTGTTTCCTGTTTTAAACCAGATGCTGTTGCATAAGCTAAAAATATTTAAGAAAAGGTCTAGAATGATAAAGGATTTCATTTGTAAATGTGCTGTGTGGATGGTGTCAAAGGACAAACCTGTGGACTTTTGAAAAAGGAATTAGCTAGTCTTGTGTGTGCTTCAGCCTTGATGTATAGATGTATAACTAATTTCTATGCATTTGCACAGTGGCATGAGAACATTCAATACAAAGAATGATTTACATTTACAATAGGTGGATTTCCCTGAAAATCAAGTATTCATACTTCCCCTTGGAAAGTTCTGGAGTTTTGGTGGTTTTTTTGGAAACTGTAATCAAAAAGAGAAGAAGAATGAGAAGCAGCAACACATTTAATCACAGATTAGAACATTCCTCACAGCTCTTAACTCCTGGCAGGTGCCGCACTAAAGAATAAAAAAAAGAGTTAATCATGACTATAAAATGGGCATGTTTTTAGAAGGCTGGAGTTTGCTCTGTGATATTAAATTGGAGCAGGTTAAAACTTCTGGAAAATATAGGCCTAATTTCAAATGCACAGAATTTAGTTTTAGCAATCAATTGAAACAATGCAAAATCTGTCACTAAACAAAATTAAAAGCAGCTTTTTCAGGTTCTGTATTTCAGTATGTCCCCTGAATTAGGACAAATAAATCGTAAAATCAAAACAGTAGGGGACAGAAGACATTTCACAACTCAAACTATATTCAATAAATAAAAGCCATCACATTTCACATTGCTGTATATACACTCTGACAATATTTCCATTTTCAACTACAGTTAACTGCAATGGGTGTAAAGAGAGGCAACAAGCTGCAACTAGGGAATATGTAACATGGGGTAATATGACACTATGATATTAAAGCACTGCCCATATCAACACTTTCATTTATCTTGAGTTACTTCTTTTTCTTTTTTTTTTCAGACACAAGTATTTGATCCTTACAGCTTCCTGTTCTGCACATTCTGCATCCAGTTCAGGAACTATGCATTTTTGACAGTAACAGGAAAGTCCAGATACTCTCCTTTCACATGCCATTCATACAGCCACTGGCAATGAGACACCGCTCACCATGCCACTGGGAGAAAACAAAGTCCTTCCCTGCCCTTGATGTTACCACGAGATTTCCTCAGGCTCCTACTGTTGCTGCCCACCTTACCAGTACATCTCAAACCTATATTCATACACCCACAATCCTGGGTGACCTTCATATATCTCATACAGGCCACCCACCCGAGGGAGGGAAGTATGAGCGCAGCTCAGTTTGGTACTGCTATATCTGTAAATCTTTCCTGAAATTAGATGGTCTTTTCTAGTAGGTTTTTAGAGGCAGGGTGTGCATTGGACAGCTGTCAGTTCTCAGACATTCATCACCACTGCCATACCCTGCCAGCTGCCTTCCTGAAACCAAACTGGTTTGTACTAACAGTGTCTGAAGCAGAGAGAGATGTGAGTGCAATCTCGCCTCTTTGATACTGGTATTGTTTCCTATGAAAGTTTGTTCTGAAATGGAAGATAGAATGATTTTTTCACATAGTTTCATGTGGAAACTCTGCAATCAGTTCTGACCATCCTGTATTTGTGTGTAACCTTAGAATGGTATGTTTGTTATCAACACAACTGTTGATAACAAACTGGCTTCCCAAAGTCAAGTGACCTTCATGTCCTCCCATCTTCTGCAACGAGTAATATCTTCATACTGCAAGTATCTCTAAACAACTCACTGAATGGCTACTCTGCTTTATAAAAATCTCCTTTGAAAGCAGGAGCAACTAATTCAAAGGATCTGTGGCTTTCTCCTTCATTAGAGTGAAGTGAGAAGGTGCAGTATAAGACTGCTGCAAAAAAGTGTGTTGAGAAGCTAAGCTACTTCTGCACGCGCTTCTTTAAGTTGACAGACTCTCCTCTGAATCAATTTTTAAGGTTGCTCCACTTGGCAAAGGGCTAAGAAAAGCCCCCCCAGAAATCCTAAGGCCAAATACTCCTGGGTTCAGTCCCACTGGACCTACGGGAGCTGGAGGGGAAAGGTTGCAATTTTTTTGCTGTTGTTTTTCTCATTGTATTTGGGGCATGCAATATATGATGCTCAGCAACCTGAAATCTTGGAAGCAAATTGAATAACGTGTGCCTGCCAAGATACAGTACAGTGTAGTGTTTATACATGTCATATAAATCTGTTTTATATAATTAAACCAATAGAAGCTTCCGCACATAGGCAAGCCTTAATAAGTTTTCTCTCCAGACATTTGGCCTTCCAAATGAACATTACAGTAAGGGGAGCTCTGTTTAGCACTTACAGAATATAGTACGTAGAGCTTGCTAGTGTTCAATGGAAGTACAGAAAGTTTTAGTATTTTTTATTCAACTACTTTACTATTTCACTGTCTACAAACACTGAAACAGCAAAAAGTCCAATACACTCAAAAAACAAGGGTAGCACTTCATATATAAGTTAATTTTAAAGCATTTTGTGACACTATTTTTATTTTTTAAAGTATTTTCATTATACAAAGTGTGTGGGAGCTCCAATAGACAGTAGAATTTTCTCATATTATGCAATGAACAAATTCTTTCAATCAAAATAAGCAACAATACTTTTCTCCTGAAAATAAACATTATTATTCCCTTTTACAAATAGGAGATCAGAGCATGGAGGGATTCAGTCAGCTGCCCAAAATCACTGAGGAAATCTGAAGATTCCCGAACCCTGATTTTGAGTCTGAGTAAAATGTTTTAATAACAATGACATCTTTTCCTTTTAAAGTTGTTGTGTCTTTTCAAACTAAGCACTCCATAACAATCAAGAAAAGGCCTGGTCAGTAGCAGATGTGGGAGAAAGGAAAAGGGGATTATGGAGAGCAGCAGCACAAACATTTGCTTTACTCAGAGCAGATGGGTAGGAGTTTAGAAAGATTTTTCAATTCTAAGGCCATAATGAAGGTCATAAAACAGTAAAACAGTACAGCTTTTCTTGAAATTTCCAAGTTCGAATGCATTTGCTTTCCTTGGTCTATATTGTAGACTGTAATCTTGTAAGCAATAAGTCATTCCTGGTAAGCATAGTGCCCATTGCAAAAATAGACTGCACAGAACTTTTCTAAGAAGTTGTTAAAAATAATGCAAATAATCATATCTGGAGGGAAGAAAATAATGTGAAAAGCTCACACACCAGATTTGTTTTTGTTTATAGAGGATTTCCAAATTAAAAAATTCTTAGTGAAAATAAATCATATCTTTATTTAAGAGGTGGTGCTTCAGTACATACTGCTCCATGCCTTTTCACATATAGGCAGAATTTAACAACAGTTCACCACGATATGACTCTGTCTTGCACTTCAGTGAATTTCAGAGCAGAGCCTGCTTCTACAGAACTGCTATTGAACCACGCAAATATTTAATCAGCCACTAAAGACTGTTAGAAAGAAATACTTAGAGACAGTGTTTTCATTTTGTTTCATAGCACTAAAGAAAAAGGAAGAAAGACGTTTCTGCAGCATCCTTCAGTTTGATGCAATTTAGAATCTCAGTACTTATTCTTGCAATTGAGGAAAGATTTAAGGACTAAACTCCAAGATTTTACAAGTTGAAATAAAAAGGATTTCATTTTCCTGTCTTTTATTCAGGCAAAGGTTTTTTAAAGGCAGTGGTAAGTATACTTTTTTCTGAATAATGATAACAATAGCCATTTCAACTGTCTATGCTTTGCTTTTTTGCACGTATCCATTTACAATATAAAAAAGAAATAATACAAAATGGAATAGCATATAATGAAGAGATTAAATGTTTTGCAAAAGGATCATGCATTTTAGTCAACATTTATCAATATATGCATTTGAAAATCAGAACATTCCCATTTTAGAACAGTAGATTGATTTTAATTTAAATTATATTCTTCCTTGTACATCTGAGATTTAAATTTGGACCTGTATCACTCAGGTCTCAATAAACTGTGAGTATTGTTTTAGTTTGTGAAGATCTGAGGGAGAAGGAAAAAAATAAGAAAAATGTACTAACTACACTCACATGAAGTTATTTTAAAGTATACTGCAAATAACTAAAGTGAACCTAACTGTTCATACTTGAATCAAGAACAAAAAGAAAATAGGAAGACTGTGGTGTACAGAATTTTTGAGTGTATATCAGAAGGTTGCTAGAAAACCCTGAAAGATCAAAAAAATAGGGGGAAGGGAGAAGAAAGAGGAAAAGTCAAAAACTGTTATCAACACTTAAGATTCAAAAAATTAAAACAGAAGAAAAACACTGAAAGTAATGAGTATGATTGACTGATTAAAACAAACGGTGAGTTTATATTAGCTTTTAATTGCTTCCAGACAAATGCCTTACAGTATATCCTTTAAAGCAATCACAACTGTTGGAAAATATTTTTATACCAACTGATCTTCATATCACATAGTGAGAATTCCACCAACTAACATTAGGGTTGCTACAGAATGCGAAAATTAACAGTAAAGCATACCATATATTGTACAGTTAACCCTCAAAACACCTAAAAATAATATGGTTTTCCAATGATAAATTATGATCACACAGAGTACTAAAAGGTTCTTTCAACACAGAGGTTAAACTACAGTAGTCCCAACATACCACAAACTTTGTCTGGTTTGTACCACTCAGAACAGCAGTATAAGGACTGTGCTTACATCCCTGATTCTCCTTTCCAGGTGGAGAACTTGGAGCACTCTATGCTGACCAATGCTGAGCAGACTTGCAATGAGAAATAAACTCTGTCATGCAAGAGGAAAACCCTAGGAGAATGTTTTAAAGAAATATTCCTAAGGTATAATAGCTTTTTATTGAAATTATATGCTTACAGACCATGAAATTCTTCAAGGGAGTCATGACAAATTTACTAGCTGAAGAAAAAGTTTCCTGTGCTTAGCAAACATGACTGCAGCTTTGGTACCTAATGTGAATGTACAAGTCTTTAATTTGCAGCAAGAATGACTTACACAGGTGAAGTTTACACAAGAATGCGTGCAGGCTTTGGGGATTTAATATCTGCAGTTGGTGTGTCCCTCCAGGTATGCTATTAAATACACTATGGTTCTGAACGAGATAGGAAAAGAAGGTGTGTCAAGACCTTTTTTAAGACATAGTTTGTTCCAGGGACAGAAATACTACCTGCTTGACTTTAACAAATGTACAAAGCAAACATCTATGTTGGATGATACTTTCAGCATTTTTCCCTTTCCACTTCTGTTGCCATTTGCTCCAGAAAGTTTCTTCTGCATTTATATAAAGATGATGGGATTTTTTTTCTTAGGAACATAAGTTAAAATTCTAGACCTGTTACAGGTGCTGACATGGACCTGTTTTAACAACACTGGCTCTATTATTTTTTTATTTTTTTTTACTGAAGTATATTAATTTTCCTTTGGCTCACTCATTCTTTCTAAAAAGAATTATTTAATTTATTTGCATGGTCAGCAAGTGAGATTCTTAGGTATCACAGACATAGGGCTCGGAAGCTTTTTTGTCACTACCCTTATAAATCAGGACCTGAAATTCCTAATGGTAAAATAATAATTAGAAAAATTAGTAATTGGAACAGGTCAGGCCTGAATACTACATTTTGAATAGTCAAGGTCTTAACATTCTCCAGGCATTTTCTGAGAATAATAGTGCTTTGATGAAACCTGGCTATTCATAATAAATTAAACTATAGTACAACATCTGTTAGTGCTGTGTAACAGTCTCATGTCAAGGCAGAGAATGCTACAAGGAACTCACTGAGAAGCTTTAGCCTTCTCAAACCATCTCAAAATGCAGGTTTCTGTGCAGTCTCAACTTCCAAACAACCTGCCTGCTGGTCAGATACAAAAGGCAATTGGTCAACATCACTCAATCAGAACAAGTATTTTGCAGAGACAATCCTTATGTGGACATTTCTGTGGCATCATTAGTTCAGCAGATCTGAGTTGCTTTAGTTCTCCAAGTTCACCAGTTTAGCTTGTGTAACTTTTTGTGTTCAAATTAGAAGTGTGTGAGAGTAAACAGTCCAACATTAACTAGTCAGACTGTTTTAAAATATTTTTGAAGTGATGCTTTTTAGAAGTGCCTGGATTCCAAGAGTCAAGTAGGTATGAAAACCTTCTGTTGAGAAGAAGCACTTTATTCTCCATTTAAATCTTTCTCAAAATCAAACAGTGTTTGGACACTTAAAACCACAGTATAGTCAATTATATCTATTTAGTGCCCACTGAGTTCAGTAGATAGATTACCACTGTCTTCAGCAAAATGTTTTTCTGACTTTTTGCAATCATTACTCACAGATTTTGAGAGAAAACTGGCCAAACTTTCTGAACCTTTCAGGACAAATGATGTTTATGTTTTAATTCAAGAAAAAAAATCTAGAAATAGATCATAGAATCTTGTCAGAACTAGTGAACTTCCTTCAACTACTTCAGTGTAAGCTGAATTTTCATCCACTTAAGCTTACATGGTCTGTCCTTCAGAAAGTTGCTCTATTTGGCTTTTCTTAGATGTAATCAGAACTGTTCTGTGTTTCCCTAATTACAAACATATTTCTTTCTTCATGCAATATCCCTAAGTATGCAGCAACCATCCTCTTGCCAAAGCTTTCTGGCATTTTTATTCCAGTTAGAATCCAAATCTACATTTTTCTGTGAGAAAAGCTGTAGGAAAGACTGTAAACAGGATAATTATGCAGCAATACAGTCTTAAATGCAAGTTTTACTTGCATTTTATTTTGAATATAGGTGGTTTTACTTCCTCATGAGTTGTGGAGAAGCAATGCTATTGTTCCTGAAGCACATACCTGTTTTCATTAACATAAATAGCAAGAATTCTGGAAGAGATTTTAAACAGAAGGTATGAGGAAGATAAAAAGATGTGCAAAATGTCACGAAAGTTGCTCACAGTCATTTTAATTGTCTAAAATCTCTAATCAGTGTCCCTTTTTTGTGGCCTCCTTTATCGCACCCTGTGGAATAGCTCTGGAAAGGAATCAACCAACCAAAAACCCCATAAGGCATGTAGCCTTGTTTTCTGCGTCCTTTACAGATGCCAGAAGCACCTCATGTTAGAAGATTATTTTCAGAGTTTTGGAAAATATTCATAGACATATTTTCAAGTGGTGAGTTAAGTCAGAACTCAATCAATAGCTATCACCAGTTTTTGATATTTGGAATAAGAACTTCCAGTGACATGTTAGAACAGAGGAAATTTTTTTTTGCCATGAAATTCCTGGGAGACTTTTGTAGTCCTCAAGAAAGATCAAATGGAAGTTAGTGTAAAAGTAGTTGGAGGCTTCTATGATTTCCTCTTCTTTTGGGAGTTATTAAAATATTGATTCATAGAGAGAGAAGAAAACTTGATCATTACATCAGCCATTGTTCATAGAATAAAACTCACTGAGTGTGTTCATTCATGTATCATTTTAAACAACACTCATTTGCCTATTAATTAGATACATTGAATTGAATGAACATCTCATTATCTGTTGCATTTGAAAGAAGAAAAATACAGTAAAATACACTTTAATGTGCATTGTTCAAAGACATAAACCAATTGCTTAAAAGTGTTAGCTCAAATTTTGAAATGATACTCTTTCAAAACATTTAGAATGTTGACTAAACATAATCTATCAAATAAGGACACATTTTAAATGGTAAAATTCAAGAGAGGACTGTATCATTTCCTGGTTCTCAATGAAGAACACCTGCAAAATAATTTTAGGTGAAAAATTGTGAACAAAGTAGTTCCTCCTTACAGCTCATGGAATGAAAATGTAGGCAGTTTTGAGGAAAATTTGTCATGTTCTCAGCTGTTCTAATGCTGGATCTGTGCTGGTACCCACTAATAAACATCCTCCTTTTGTTCAAACGGGTAAATGGCCTTTGGTTTTGAAGTGAAATGATCTGAATTACATTCCCACCCCAGGCATTAAGTGTCTGGAAGCTCTGGTGTGTAACCTAATGATAAATACTACGTTGCTGGATAGCCCTTGCGTTAACTAATAACTGAATGACTCTTGAAGGATCAAATTAAAACTTTCTTGTTTCCATTAAATCATTTCCCAAGAGTAATGATCATTTAGTTTACTTTTCTCTAAACAAGCCATGATTATAGCCAAAGTTGTCTGTTTCTTCTTCTGGTAAATTCAGTTCTGTATATAGATTAACTACTGTTTATATTTTGTTAGAGAAGCACTCACGGAGATACCTTTCATGCTGCCCAGATTAATTGCTTATGTACACATTTACAGCTTTAAAATTAATTTAGGTATTTATGTATTCTTATTAAATCATGCAGCCATTGCCCGTCACTGAAATGAATTGTTCGTATCAGCATTAGCAGAAAGTGGTATCATATCAGCAAGTAGCAGAAAACTTACTGTATTGATATACAATTTTAAACAGCATTCATTCACCTTTCTATTAATTACAGCTGTTGAGTAAGAGATCTTACACTTCTTTTTCTCTCCCTCTTGAAGGAAGATAAATAGAATATTCTAACCTCCAAAAAGAAAAAGAAATAAAAATTTATCTGGTTTATCTTTATCCAAGACAGTAAATGTTGAAATACTGTAGGGAGAGACATAGTTTTATGTACAAAATTATGTTGGAACAGGTCTGGAGCCACTAGCATCTCTCTAACAATACATGTATAAATGTCTCAAGGATATTTTTCAAATGTTATTCAAATGCATTCTGTTTGTACACACTTGCCAACATGCCCCAGAGAGGCAGCCATGGGAATGAGGATTTGGCTCCATAGGCACAGCTGCTGGCCATAGATGTCCATGAAAGAAGAACTTTAAAGATGAACCTAGAACAGAACTATATTCTGATTCTGTCGCACTAGCTAAACTCTTCCTCACCACTTTTCTATGAACATGAGTTCCTGTTTCACAGATAATTGGCAGGCAACAGGCAATTAGAGGGAAAGAATCAAGTGAGAACACAATCTGAATAGAAAAGAAACCATCAAACAAACTCCCATATAAAAATATCACCTATTTTCAGTTCAATGGATTTTGCATGGCATTTCCTCAACAGAAATAGAAACAGCTCGTTAAATGCCACGAAGGATATAAAACACAGTAAAATGTTTCCCAATACTTAGTATAGGTGTTCTGCACTGAAAATGGTGTAGCATTTTAATCCTTTTGCAATTCTTGCAAAGTGGTTTACAGACCCTTTCCAAGTCTCATGTCTTCAATTAGGTATCTGCAAAACTGTTCTCTTAAATTGTGGGTGGCTAAATAGTAATTTGCAGAGATGCCACTTAAGTAAATTGAAGAATGGAAAAGAGAACTCAAGAGATCCTGATTTCCAGTTCTTTCAAGTGTGTCTGCTAGGACCACAATAAGAAATATTAAAGCAATCAGAAAAAAGTATCCTAAGCATTACAAGACCCTATAGCTTAAGGTCAATGGTGAAAAGAACTACGGAGTATAACGAGTTTCAGTGGTTAAGTTGAATGTATGGAATGCTCTATCAAAACAAACGGAGTTTTATAGATATATTTACTTTTAAAATGACAAAGAGAAGCAGCCACTTAAGTCTCTTCCTTTAGATACAGCATTTCCATTACAAATCATTTTTTTTATATCTTTAATACTTCAACGTGTAACTTGGCAACGTTGTGCATAGATGTTTTTTCCCAATGCTCTGTAGTACAAAAACCTGAACAAAACAAAAGCATTTTGTAACAATATACAAATACTCTTAACACAATCCACTTGGTATGTTAGCTGTACTGAAAGAATTCACATATTGAATGAACAACAGAGGTTGTTCTCAACTGGGGGTTAATTACAGCCTAAGGAACCTGAAGTATGAAAAGACAACATCTTTAGAATTGAATACAACTGTACCTATTGAAGATACAATTACACATTTTCAGTGAACACAGTGAGTTTCAGAGCTTTCCACGTTTTCAGTTTTCTCAGTGATACTGAGAGACCTTTGCATATTTAAGTTCAATGCAAACAGGCAAATTAGAAGTACATAGAACAATTGCTTAATATTTGCAAATATTTGAACTTCTCCTACTAGAACATATTTAAGCTGCTTTTAGTTTAGTCTGCTTTTCAGGTGTGGACTGATTTTTTGGGTGTGGATCCTTCAGGGAATGTCAAGTGTCTTCATAAGAATGATGCTTTTCTTGTTGTGCTTGATTCTTTTGTTTGTTAAGTTGTCTTTAAGGCAGTACTGGCAAGTGACTACATTCTTCGGCCCTGACCCAGAAAACACTTAGGAACACAGTTAGATTCATGTATTTTGAGGGGCCTCATTGACTGATGATCTAGGGCAATGTTTTGCAGACTTTTTTTTACTGAAGTCCCTTGAGAGGATGTAATAATACAAAACTGACTTACCCTAACTTTTTGCTTTGAGAAGAACAGAAGCAAAAATATATGCTCTTAAAACATATATAGATTGTATATTCTGAAGTGTAAAGTAGTTAGAAATATTTATTAGTAAAACAATTGAACTAAGCACAAAATAACAAATAATTAATACATGAATCTCGTACCCTAGAAAATACAGTCCTTTGCCATTTGTTGTTTATATTCGCACCTCCTGACTGTAGATACACCCCCATTTCTAGGTCATCCTTTGAGGAAGGGATCATCTGGTTAAATCAAGACCTAGAGGATATTGCTCACAATATGCATAATGATAACGAAGTGAAATTTTGTGTTCATTTTCTACGGACCATATCAACCCCACAGGTGAAGCTTTCAGTAAGTATGGGGAAAGCATTAGTCCCTCTCCACTCAATTCTCTACATAAAAGCAGATTATTCAGAACTTTGTAAGAAAAGAGTGAATGCTGAAGCCCTGCCTGAAATGGCGTGAGACGATGTATTTCACAATAACTATCAATTTGATAACAGAAGAGGCAACAGCCACAGGTGATCATGACAGTAATGTGCCTTTAAGTCTACTGGAGCTGGGTTTGCTTACATCTAAGAAAATAACAACTCTACTGCAACACCCGCTTCCAAGTGTCCTTGTTTGTTTTGCTTCTGAAACATTATTCTTGTCTTCATTCTCCTCTAGAGTGGAGGAGTCTAGAAGGATCAAAAGTCTTATCATCTGGCCTACCCTGGATGAGACTCATTGTTGTGTTTCCTGTACAAGGCTCACTTAAGTGCTTAGAAAGTGTTGGCAAGTGGCCTACAAATGGGGGGTTTGCTAAGTCCACAAGAATCTTCATTCCTACATTACTGAATAAAGAAAGAGGTTAAGGAGGCAAAAGCAAGTGCAGCAAAAAGAGGAGAGATTCTACTACAGCTGCAACACTGTTGCTGCAGTGATTTGACAGTATTCTGGAATTAATCAGATTCTTGCACTGTGCAAAGGAAATGTTTGTCCTTGAATAATACATCATCACATTGGCAGCATTTTTGAAACAAGTCTTTCTGTCATCGTTATGTCCTTTTTTTTTCTCTGCTTTGAGTTGTAATCAATTTAAATTGAAAATGGAATATTTTTACAATGTTTAAATAAAATGTATAAAAGATTTGATTCTTCAAGGTCGTGTAACAGAAGGAAAAAGTTTACATGCAAACTAATACAGGAATAAGCAACTAACTGGAAAAATTCTCTGCATAGCCCATTCATTGTGAGCCTTCCTTTCTAGGTGGAATTACTGTTCTGTAGTTCTTTTTGTTATGAAAATAAGTCTACAGAATTGACAATGTATCTAGCAGTTAGTACTTGCTTTATGAATCTTCTCTTCCACAATACTTCACAAATTTCCTCAAAATAGGAGAAAACCGGAAGTCAGAGACTGTCAAGCTGCTAGAGCATTGCCACCACCACAAAAGAAAGTAGCTGGCGGAGCAAAAGCACAAAGAATGGTATACAGTGAACAAATATGTGATTCAGTGAAGAGCAGAGCATGTACAGCTTGAAGATGGTAGAGAATTAGACATTACATGGACCTAATTGATAAAGCGTTTTCATCACTGAAGAAGCAGTGCTGTACCTCATCTCACTCATCTTCTTTTTCTTCATCTTATTCCTATCTAATCTGCCATAAACAATTTAAACAACTTTAGTGTATCATCTAATCACCACTTAAAGGTAGGTGGAAGAGATACAATGAATTAACAGGATAATGCTAGTAAATAGCATAAACACACTAATTTAAAGCTCACTGGACTTATCAGTTCTTTATTGCGTACAACAACTGGTAAAGAGGATCTGATACCATATGATTCCTAGGAGCTATTATATTAAAACTCATAAAAATCTAACCCTACTATTGGTGGGTAGCAAGGGTGCAACTTATTTACCAAAACTGATTTAGGGTAGGTTCAACAAATTTATTGCTTTATTTCGCAATTCAAAATGTCCTTATTTACCAAAAAAAATCCAGAGTAAAAAATAACAATGACCCTACTACTAACAAAAAGTACTGCATCTTTCACATGAGACAAAAAGCCATGGCTAAACACAGAAATAATAACAACTCATATTTGTTGATGTTTCAGAGCTTGAAATATCAAAATATCATTGAGAACATTGCAAGTTTCAATTTGACTCTATCTTACTCCTGCTTCAACACCAGGCACTCCGTCAGTCCTATGGCACACGTTTCATAGCAAACATATTTGCTATTGCACCAATATATAAAGATATTACACAGACGTCCAAACTCTTTAATTTTAGAGATTTACAGGTGGAGTAACAGAAATAGACTTCAACTCTCTAGCTTTCAATGCAGATAGAATCTCAAAAATTTAAAGATTCCTTTTCTGTTTGGCTGCTTTTCATGAGGAGCAGTTAGATGGTATTTTCTCTTTTGTTTCCACTTCCCAGTCAGCTACAGTACAAAATTCAAAGCAAATGTACTGAAAACTAATTATTATCTATATAGGCTGATGACAACCTTCTTCAAAACAAGTGATATATTATTGTTATATATCATCAGATGTAGTTAGTTTCTAACTTGACAGCAACAGGTATTGAAAACAATCTTGTAAGTATATTAAATAATTCAAAGTTCTCAAAAATTTTTAACATTTCAGCTTGGCCCTTGTTTCTTTTTTTTCTTAAAGTCATTCATTTTAATTTTGCATTCATTTACAAAATGCAAAAGAATTAAGTTGTCATCTCATACAACGCAAATTTTGGTCAAATCATGGGCTTTAATTGATTAAAAGAAAAAAGATTTTTAATTTTTTTTAATGAGCTCAAAATGGCTATCAAAGAAAACTGACATTTTAGAGAAGAAAATTAATCATCGTTAGAAAAGATCTGTAACAAACCCTTAAGAGACCTTCTTAAACAAGAGTAACCGCTCACATTATACTTCTTTTACATACAAAAAAAAAATTACATATTATCTACTTTCTACTTACATGCACTTACAAAAATGATCCCACAGAAGTTGCTCAGATTTATATATGAGTTAGTAATCAACCATATGAATAAGGACTGCACAAATTCAGCTCACAGTGTATAAAAGCAATAAGAAGATCAGGTTACATTATGAAAGATTTTATGCTTTCAAGATTAGATAATTGTAAAAGCGCTGTCTAATCAAAAAGATCAAGAACATTTTGAACTCCTAAGGAACAACTCCACCCAGCGAAAAAGAAAATTGCACATGAGATACAAATGGTAAGGAAGTAAAATTTGTGAGATTAATTTAAAGAAGGTAAATTTAGTTCTCTCAGTAGAATTGCTTTTATTTTGAAGAAAAATATACATCTTTCCCTTTTAAAATGGCAGACCCAGTCTATCTGCTGAATAAAATCTACAATTTCAACATGGCAATGCTATTTACGAGATTTTTCAAGGAGAATTCTAATATCTACAGAAAGAATGTATCATTATTAAAGTTGACATGAACCCCTCAGATATCCTTTTTAATTAACCAGATAAAGCAGTGTAGGAGCAGTTTCATACTGATGCCATAGCTCTACCTAAACTTCTCAGTGATCTGATGTGACAACTGACTTACTAATTTTACCTCACACCCACATTCAAAAGTATACTGTAAAAAGTCAGCTTCCATAACCCCTTGAATGGAGAGAAAGCAAAGTTTTGAAAACTTTGTTGAAAAATCAGTGATCAAGTTTTTGATAATCAAATAAATAAAATATAACACAGACAAAGTAAAATACTTGGATGTAGCTTACATATATGTCTGAAGGAGATGGATGAGGACTCAGGGAAGATGTTCCCAGAAGGACTTCTCTAAGGCTTTGAACCTGGGAATTAAACATTAGTCTCAGTATTGCCCTCTGTGTTGACTTGAATAGGCTTGATAAGATATCGTTAAGTGCAAGAGCACAAGTGAACCATATCACGTTATAACAACTGCCTTCGTCCTCCAGAGGCCTACAAAGTGTACAGCCATCCTTTCTCCTCCCTCCCTCTCCCCATTCCTCCCTTCCTAGATGAGTCATTAGGAATGAAGAAGACATGAAACACCTTTGTTGTCAACAATGTGAGAATGACGTTTCCAGTAGAAGAAATCAATGACGTAAAATAAATGCCATTATATATTAATACTATCAGGACTGGAATGAATAGCGGCTGGTTCAAAGTGAAAATTAAGCAAGATCTAAGTGAAGCTGTGAGCTTAATCAAGAGGCTTTCTCTTTTATTGAAGGGATGGGCCTTTTCATTTTCAAATAAGCTTTGTGGTTGAGAGAAACACAGTGGATCAAGGTTGTTAAATGCTAAATATTTAGATTTGAAAAAAGGTTTGAAGGGTGAAGGAACGTCTTCTTTTGTCTTTGGGATGCCAAGAAATAATCCTTTTTGTCAGAGGAGTCATTTCACAATGACTCATGCAATACATTCAGAGCAGACTAATGTTAGCTGGTAATTAAAACAGAAGAAATACAAAATCTCCACCTTCTATAAAATAAGCTAGCAGATTATCACCTTACCAGGACACTTGAGAAAACAATACATATATTATTTATTACCTTTCCTTGCTTCCAGTTCACACTTCATGCCAGTTCAAGGCCATGAACCTATTCCTTAGTGTACTCTCAGAATCACAGAATTGTGGGGGTTGGAAGAGACCTTCAGAGATCATCTAGTCCACCCCCCCTGCCAAAGCAGGTTCACCTAGAGCGGGTGGGACAGGAACACATCCAGGTGGGTTCAGAGTATCTCCAGAGAAGGAGACTCCACAACATCTCTGGCGGCCTCGTCCAGTGCTCTGACACCCTTGAAGTAAAGGAGTTTTTCTTCATGTTCAAACATAAATTCCTGCATTCCAACTTGCGTCCTTTGCCCCTTGTCCTGTCACCAGGCACCACTGAGAAGAGCCTGACCCCATCCTCTTGACACCCGTCCTTTAGATATTTATAAGTCTTATCTTCTCCAGGCTAAACAGACCCAGGTCTCTCAGCCTTTCCTCATAAGAGCGGTGCTCCATTCCCTTGAACATCTTTGTAGCCCTCTGCTGGACTCCTTCCTGTAGTTCTCTGTCCTTCTTGAAGTGGTGGGCCCAGAATTAGATACAGTACTCCACATGCAGCCTCACCAGGGCAGAGCAGGAGGATGACCTCCCTCCACCTGCTGGCCACACTCTTTTTAATGCACCCCAGGAGACCACAGGCCGCCTTGGCCACAAAGGCACACTGCTGGCTCGTGGTCAACTTGTCCACTAGGACTACCAGGTCTCTCTCTGCAGGGCTGTTTTCCAGCATGTCAGCCCCTTACCTATACTGGTGTATGGGATTATTCCTCCCTAGGTATAGACTGGTGTATGGGATTATTCCTCCCTAGGTGCAGGACCCTACAGTTATTTTTGTTGGATTTCATCAGGTTCCTCACCTTCTAATTTTCTATCCTGTCTAGGTCTCATTGAATGGCAGCACAGCCTTCTGGTGTGTCAGCTACTCCTCCCAGTTTTGTATCATCAGCAAACTTGCTGAGGGTACATTCTGTCCCCTCATCCATGTTGCTGATGAATATATTGAGCAAGACCAGACCCAGTACTGACCTCTGGGGAGCACTGCTAGTTACAGGCCTCCAACTGGACTCTGCATCACTGACCGTAACACTCTGAGCTCTGCCACTCAGCCAGTTCTCAACCAACCTCACTGTCCTCTTGTCTAACCCATACTTCCTAAGCTTACCTATGAACTGTCCTCTTGTCTAACCCACACTTCCTAAGCTTACCTATGAGGATGTTATGGGAGACAGAGCCTTGCTGAAGTCAAGGTAGACATCTTCCATTGCCCTCCCCTCATCCACCCAGCCAGTCATTCTATCATAGAAAGCCATCAGATTAGTCAAGCATGATTTCCCCTTGATGAATCCATGCTGACCACTCCCAATGACCTTTTTTTCTTGTACATGCTTAGAGATAACATCCTGGATGAGCTGTTCCATAACCTTTACAGGGATGGAGGTGAGGCTGAACGGGCCTGTAGTTTCCCGGGTCCTCCTTCTTGCCTTTTTTGAAGACTTGTGTGACATTAGCTTTCCTCAAGTCCTCAGGCAACTCTTCTGTCCTCCATGACTTTTCAAAGATGATGGAGACCAGCTTCACAAGAACATCTGCCAGTTCCCCTAGCACTCACACATACATTCCATCAGGGCCCATGGATTTGCAGGTGTCAGGTTTGCTTAAATGATCTCTAACCTGATCCTCCACAATCAAGGGAGTCTTCCTTACTCGAGGCTCTCTCCTGCCTCCAGGGTCTGGAGTTCCTGACAGCTGGCCTTAGCAGTAAAGACTGAAGCAAAGAAGGCATTCAGTAACTCCACCTTCTCTGCATCCTCCGTCACCAGGGCACCCACCTCATTCAGCAGCAGGACCACATTTTCCCTGGTCTGCTGTTTACTGCTGATGTACTTGAAGAAGCCCTTCTTATTGTCTTTGACATCCCTCACCAGGTTTAATTTCAAGCAGGCCTTACCCTTCCTCATTGCATCCCTGCATACTCTCACAGTGCTCCTATACTACTCCCAAGTGGCCAGTCCTCCTATACTTCTCCCAAATGGCTAGTCCATTTTTCCACATTCTATAAACTTCCTTCACCTGTTTGATGCCTGCATCACTGACAGATTCCTGCTCTATTTATGATCCAGCAAGACAACTGTGTTCCACTGGGCACAACACAACACTGATTACAATTTACAGCATGAAAATTTTGAGACAACGTTCACAGACACATTTACTCTTTTACTTTCTTCCTCTGTTATTAAAAAAAAAAACCCAAACCATCAATAAATAAAACCAGACAAACCAAGTCATGATGGAGACTCTATCAAGATTATTTCAGCAACATTCTTCATTACTTCATAAATACTTTTCTACTATAGCAGCATGTAATCCTTCAGAAATTAGTCTGGATAAGTAACCTGACTATGTATGAACAAATAAGATTCAGGTTGAAAAGCAGAATATGGATGAGTCACAATTTGAGAACAATTTTTGTCTTTAGTATATTAGGTATTTGCCTCTGAGGACACCGTTGCCTCGCTTATAAAGCAAACTCTCTGGACAGTGACATCACATGAGTGAGAAAAAGCACTTGCTGCTTCTTAAGTGACCGTGTAACTAGGGTGCAGCCTTTAGGAATAATTGTTACCTCTTATTCCACTGTAGTATCAAAGTATGTTTAGTCCATGATAGCAGAAAAATTATTAGGAAATCTTTCAGTCAAATTTCCTTCTTGATTATGCTTTTCAGCATACTGAAGGAATTTTATTACATGTTTTCATTTTATTTTTTTTGTACTACCGGTGTGGCTTCAATCATTATTTTTATTCAGAAACTATTTTAGTAACTGTGAGATTCTCCCTGGTGCTCAGCCCAGCATTCCCACTCTGAATCTACGATAGGGTAAACCTCAAAACATTGGTTTAAGGTAAACTAAGGGGCAGGAACTTATCCAAGCATATTTGTGCAAAGTTTCTGTGGGATTAGAAACGACCCATATCACTTGAAACTTATACTTCACATGAGGTTTCAGGAATCACCCACATTTGATGCTCAAGCATTGATGATTTTTTGTTTCAGCTGAAGCTAGAAAGTGCACATGAACACAAATTTAAAAACAGATCGGTTACAATCTTTCTAAACTTGGATTTATATTTCTTTCAAGCTGCGGTTTCCGTACTACCCCGAAGTTTGATTGGAATTATGTAAATGTAAGCTCACCAGAGACAACTGAGACAAGGAAGACTACAAAAGGTTGCTGTTTCCCTTTGCAGAATGTTCCTCCCTTAATTTTCCGTTTCCTGGAACTAGTAACCAAAACCGAGCAAAACTCTTCCAGGCTGAATACCAGCCCCTGCGTAGGTTGTGCACCACTGCCATCTTCGGTACAAAGGAGGAATCGCTTACATGACGGTCATTCAAATGAAACATGTTGAAATAACTCATTTAAATATAATCAGATGGTTGAAATTTGACAGCAGAGTGGAACAGATTTTTCCACTGTTTGCAATGCTACAGAAATCAATAGACACAGCTTTTCTGTGCTGTATGCATATTTAAAAAAAATATTTGGAGATTGAAAATCCATGCACAATAAATAGGAAAATTAAAATATCTCATATTACATTGCCAAATGATGGAGTAATAGACACAAACATATTGTTCTGTAAAAAACTGCTCTAAGAAGAAAAAGTATGAATTGATTCATTTAGTCAAACACTGCTTGAACAGATGGTGTGATTAACAACTAGTATGTTAGCCATCTCAGGAGCTTACAGAAAAAGTAAACAAATGCCTTTAAAATATATCACTTTATTCCCTAAAAGGTATTTTCATTCATTTATTAGAAAAATGTGAAAATCTATATATTTATGATAGTGCTATGAATGTTTGGAAGATAGTAATCAGACACGTCTGGCAGTTAAAATGATCAAATTCTGCTCTTAAATGCAGCCTTGAAGTTTTGGGTTTCATCTGGCTAACTGAACTTTCACACTGGTTACAATGCATCAATATCTGGGGGAAAAAAGTGGAGGAATATTAATGACTCAGACCTTAATGAGTTGTCTAGTACAAATCAGTAAGTATTGTATGAGAAGTTGTTCAAAATAGCCCTGATTTTCATGTAAGGAATATGTTGCATCATTCTAACAGGGCAAAAGTCCTAAAGACAGCCTGGAGAGCAAGGTTACACATGTACAGAAAATGCCAAAGTTTTTTTTTTCACCACCAGCAAGAGGTGGAACCAAAAAGAGATGTTGGCTCATGCTGTCCTTCA
The DNA here is from genome assembly GCF_001431845.1 of Calidris pugnax. Classification (NCBI taxonomy): domain Eukaryota; kingdom Metazoa; phylum Chordata; class Aves; order Charadriiformes; family Scolopacidae; genus Calidris; species Calidris pugnax. The sequence continues at coordinate 4,303,545 of NW_015090990.1, forward strand.
ACAATTCTCAGGTATACATGACAATCAGTATCAGTGAAAACAAGGCTTTTGCTCACTGAAATGGACAGGACTGAAAGAGTCCCTCTGCATTGTGTTTTTTAGAAGTGGCTTAGGCAGTTGTTTTATATGAGCTTTCTCCTTGGATCAGTTTTCAGTAAAGACATTTTGAAACAATTAAAAAAAAAAAGAATGATACTAGCAGCACTGAGGAATGATACTGACAGCATTGAGAACAGAAACAGAAACAGGATTAGGTTTCATTATCATCTAGAAAATGCATCATATGCATAGTTATTGCATTCTACAGCAAACCAGGAGTCAAGTCAGATGCAAAGGCCACATGACCTTGTCAATGTGTTGCCAAGTCCAAGCTGCCCACTACCCAGTAGCTCAAACTCAGAGCTGTGCTAGTGCCATCACTCTGCTTTGTATAGAGTCTGAAGAACTTATTACTTGGTATTCCATTTGACCTCAGTCTACCATAAACAAGCTTAACCTAAAACCATGTATAAAATATTTGAGCAGAAAAATAAAATATAGCCCATAAAATTGATCTTAGAACAACATATCTTTCCTTCAAGAATGAAGATTGGGCCATCCCTGACTCAGAAAGGAAAGTTGTCACATTCTTCTGAAGTCTCATTGGTTCATCAAGGCAGCTCTTGGTGATATTATTTAGTCATCCAGATAGAAAAAGGCAATGGCAGTGTAATTAATATACAAAGTAAGTTATTGCCAGTCAGTTCAGTTTATATAAATCTGTCAAAATCAGGGCTCATAAAGAATGATTTTGTTAGCAGAAAAAGACTAAACAATTCTGAACTAGTTACTAAAAATATATTTGCTTGATTCTAACATAGCTGGCATGTGAGAGGGAATCACATTACCAAAAACATTTGTAAGACCAGTGTCTGGTAATATTGCCTAATTCTGGCAATGCATAGCTGATTTCAATATGTTGTCTGCTGAAAAATAAGTGAATTCATTTAAGGTTTCCGTCACCCCTCTCACAGTCTCTTCCTAACATTTGAATCAGCCAGAAGATCTGTTTCAGAAACAAGAAGTTTGAAGAAATCTTTGTTGTCATTCAACCATGACTGAAAGTTTTTCAGAAAAGACTGAGAGACAAAAAGCAAACATTGATCAATGCATTGAATTGAATTTTCATTGCTTTTATTTTCACAAATCATTTGTAAAAGAACAACGTGCTTTATGCAGAAAACACAGGGATGGTGTGAGCATCAGAGCAAAGTTCTAACTTAATAATAGATTATTATTTACTGATAAAAACATCTCACTAGCTTCACATCTTCCAAGCTTTTGTTTGTCTTGATGCCTATAAATAGATCAACACTAGCAAACTGGCACCTCACCTATTAATATTGTCTTATTATTTCTTTGTTTTTCCCATTTTCTCCTTTCTCTCTGATGATTTGAACTTTTAGCTTTGGGGGGCAGGGACTATCTTGATGTATACCGATATGGCACAAATGCAGAAAGAATGTTTGTGTAACTCTGAGACTCTCGGGCACTTCAGCTATAAATTCATGTCTTAAAATATACAGATCTAGAATTGTATCCAAAATGTAAGTAGCACAGATGGTGAAATCATGTAATAAGTCTAAAAACAATATACAGGAGAGATAGAGATGAAAAGCATTATCTGGATTCTGATCGGAACAGGCAAAAGACAGTCATTGTGAACTGGTATTAAAAGTTTCTCATACTTTATACAGCTAATATTTTTTTGGTTTTCCACTGCTGCATTTTCACTTGATAGTATGGGATTTTTACTGCTCTGTGATATAAAAGTGCTTGCCTAAATCTCTGAGCACCCTTGGTAGTCTTAATACGCTATTAAACAACTGCCGCATCAATTGTGAAGCCCCACACAATAGTTTACTCTTACTGCAATGTTGTGCAGGCAGTTCATATGCTCTTTTGTAAGATATGTGCCAGATACTGGAAGAAAAAAATGCAATGGTTCTCAACTCCTATCTGACCAGGACTTTTTCTGATTTCTTACTGTGATCCAAAATTCATACCTTGCTTGCAACCACCAGAGCTTCCCTAACACTCAGATTAGTAATCATAGCACCAGTAGGTCTGCCAAATGGTTGTGGAACCTAACCTCCGCCTTGAGATCAATGTTCTTGCCATGAGAACTCCGAACCTCTGAATCTGAAGTGCACTTACAGCTTCCTATTCCTACCTGCATTCCAGGCCTATATCTAAGTGTTCTGCTGAACTGGGTAAATTCACTTCTAAAGCTGAAGTGTCATTTCATGAGTACGTGCTGCTGACAGAAAAGTTGAGCAATAAGCAACCATCTTTAGTATAATTTTATATTAAAGCAACTTAAAAAAGGAAAAGGTTCAAAAGCTTTGTTTGCTTGATGGTTGTAGTTTTTCTGCTTATTTTGACGATGAGCTAAATTTCATCTTTCTTTCTTCTTCCCTAGGAAAATGTACTCTGTCTAAACAAACGTTAATTACTTTAAGATGAATGAAATGAAATAAAATAAAATCAACAACCTTGTTTTAAAATGCAGCGCTTGAAAAAGCCTGAAGTCAAAACGATACTGCTGGTAAAATTAAAAGGAGATTTCTTTGTCCCAGCTTGCTTTATCACTGTAGTTCACCACCACTCCCATGCACAGGGTTTCTAGTATCACGCAAGACCTTTTCATTCTCGTATTTACGCAAGAGAGGCAGCATGACTACACAGCTTCTGCAAGCCTAAACCTTGCCCGAGAGGCTGCGCTGTACATGGATCTTCTGGGCCAATTCCTGAGTGACAAGGGACACCGTGATACTAATCCAACTCATCAGTTGCCGGCTGCCCCCTAGTGCAGATTTTTACACTACACTCTCAATCCTTAAACCCTAAATCATCTTTCACACCCATTTCATATCTTCTAAACTAAACTGAAAATAAAACACGTTTACTTGCTGAGGGTGATTCATCCCAAATTCCCTTTGTCTTGCCTCATTCTAGAGAAAACGTTCAATGCATACTGTATGTATGAAATGGACGGGCTGAGAAATCTCCCATGAACACAAATATCCCTCTCCTATCTTTCTGCTTCCCTCACATAAATCCAAAAGACACTTAAAATTTAAACAGAACTTGTTTTTTCCCAAAACAAACAAAAAAAATCAAAGTACCAATTGCCATATCATTTTAAAACTCAAACTGTTCTGTATTATCCTTCTGAGTTCAGTGCAATCATGCTAGTTCCTTGGTTCAGGAGTCAGCAGCAATCTGCACAGGGAAACGCGATCCCTGTTCTCCACTGTTAAGCTTAACTCTCTTCCAAAGAGCTGCTGTTGCAAATAGACACCTGCAGACAAGTGTGAAAGCCTGAAGTCAAATTAGATTCCATTCTACTTAGTGCAGGAAGTTTGTCATGCAGTTTAGGTACACACAATGGATCACTGACAGAGGTTTGTCAAATTCCACAGGAATTACAGCCAAACTTTATAGTCAGCTTGACCTCATACTCTCTGTCTCTATCTATCTATCATTCTTTCAGACTTTTGAGATGACAAAAAAAAAATAATCAGCAAAGCTGTAGGTATGGATTCAATAGCAGTTACAATTGCAAAATCTGCTCACATGAAATTCAGGACTAGAAGCCACACTACTGTTCAGTGACTCCCACACAGCAGAGCACAGCAGATCAAACTCCTGCTCTGGAAGCAAAAGCAGGATGTCTGCATCACCATGGCACTGAGCTGGAGCCAGAGCTTACCATTGAGAGTCAAATACTTTACTGAAGTGCAAAATCATGCAAACATAGCTGGTTAGTTTGTGGATGGGTCAGGGCTATGTGCACTGCATTTATTTGCACACCACAGACATTCCCTGAGGAACCTCCTTCCCCTTTATTTTAAGTCTTCTAAACTTACATCTTTGAATGTAGCAGGATCATACAGACATTTACTGACATCCACTTAATCATCCAATGTGAAGAACTGCCCTGTCTGACAATGCAGTCAGCAGATAGGAAATTAATAGAATAACACTAAAGGAAATTTTTCTTAAGAGGAAACACGGATTAGCTATCTGTACTGTAGACCTGTAATTACTAATAATGGAGAAAATGATGGTGGTTTCACTGTTACACCCCCAATGATCAATAAACTAGATTGCCCGATGGCAAAAAGGACTATACAGCAAGATTGCTACTTTACAAGAAATGCTATGCCCTATTATCACTCACTAAATACTACTTAAGCACAGCTAAAATAAGAGATAACTTTTATGAAGACATGGAACATATAAATTCTCAGATACCAAAGAAGAGCATAATTATCCTGGTGGCATCAAAGCTTGCTTTGAGGAAGACTGTCAAGGCTGCTGGTATTACTGAAAAATACAGTATGAAAAGTGCAAAATCAGTGACCAATTCTTCCTAAACAATATATTTTAATATGATCACAGGCCTTCAGATTCCAAGTAAAACCCAAATCCCCTAGAATTATTCCCATTCTAAAAATTGGCAGTGATTGATTACACCAGTTCCAGAGCAACATCAGCATCAGTCTACAGGAGGAGGATTCAGATGTCAAATTAACTGATCTGTGAAAGCCTGACATACACATCAAACAGCAAAAGATTTGGAATAAGCTAAATTTCAACAATTTTAAAGTCAATACTGTAAAATTGTTGCTGGTGAAACCAGCACTTCAAAAATCAGTGGAAAGCCAGCTAGATACCACCACTGCAACTTCCTGTGACATAAAAGCTGACTAGAACTGATTCAAAGATGTTGTCTGTGCAACTGTGGACACCATGGACACCTTTGAAGCAGAATGGAAGTGCTTCAGTGGCACTGTCTGCACAGCTTTGAACACCCTGGGCAGCTTCGAATACATTGGACTTAACATTTCGGAAATATCAGTACTAAAGCAATGAAAATGTAGGAGAAACAAAGAAATACTCTCTAGACAGTTAACTTGAATGATGCAAGGTGCTTTAGAAGAACGTGGCACAGCAGGATCTGTTGCAAGTAAAGACCATGGCTCCCCATCAAATGGCAGCAGAAAATTTGCAGAATGGTGCTGCAGCTGCTACAGGGAATGTCAGAGCTCTTCTGAGAGCAGGATCCTCCCCAGTATGTTCTCAACCACTGTATGACTGGGATCTTCATAAAGAAGATTGTGTTTTCTCATCCTACTCTCCAGATACCACATGACTGATTTCAAAAAAGCGATTTAGTTTTCCTGTCTTATCGACTGGAAGAGAAGGAAGAAGGCATTCAGTTTTGGCAGTTTTCCATACTTGCCATTCCCTCGCATGGTAGCAGCCAAAAGTGTTGCAATGGAATAATCTGCATCTATGTATTAACCAGTGGTGGAATTCATTCCTTAAAAGAGGCTCACATAGGTCATTTTCAAGCCATGAACACTATTTTTAAGTACCTTAATCTAGGTAGAATTGCAGTTTAAATATCTTCTACCAACATTGATAGCATTGACTGTAACTGACAATCCTTCCTATCTCTAAATCTCTGTAGACATCACATTATAATGCTTCACTCTTGCCAACGTTTGCTCTTGCTACATTTTTTCAAGCTAGCAATCATCACACTCTGTTGGGATGAGAACCAAGGATATTTGATTTATTCAATAATTCATAAAGAAAAAACTTCTCATCCAAAGCAAACTTTAGGTTTTCTATATTTACCCCTTAATCTCTCACTTACACTGGCAGGAAATAGGTATATTTTTGCCATCAGAAAACAGCAATGTCAAAGCAGAGCTCAGATGATACAGTTGGTGCCTTTACAATTGCTTTTATACTGCTGTTTTAAAAGTTGGCTGATCCATTGTTTGTATCATTGCTTTGATGCAGTGAATGATCAAGACCTTGCTGTTATGGCCAAGGAATACAGCCCACAGAAGCACATGGTCGTATTAGAACCGTGTCAATTTGTTCCCATCCAGGGAGATGACCAAGTGGATTAAACTCTTCCATGGTATTTTACTATGCGCATGTTACAGAGACCATTTTTGTTGTGCACTGCAGCTCGTTAGGCACTTTCAGAGATCTAAAAATATTTTTTTTGCAGCAGCTGTTATATTTTACATATTTTTTAAAAGAATTGTGTGTGTAAGTAACATAGTCAAATGAAAAACATATGTCCACAGTTAATAGTATACAAAAAGAGCACTATGTATATCACTGAGAAATGAATAACATAAGCTTTGGTTATTGGCTTAAATGAATACTTTACAATCATTTTCCCCCATAAAAGGTGTGAACTCTGAGGGAGGGGGGGAGTACTGCTGGGAATGGTGCCCTCTCTCATCTTAAAATGTGTGAGAATCCAAACAGATTATTTATATGCAGCTTCTTGTATTGATTACATTATGCTACATACTGTGCGATTCAATAGGACTCCTTAAAATATATTTCATAAGAGCTTATGGTTTGTAATGGTAGAATAGCAAAGGTTTAGTTCTCACCATAATCTGACAGTTTGGGATTTAAACTTTAAATCTTGACAGCTCGGAAGGGTTTGCAGCACACCCAAGGATACACGTACTTGGGGTTCTGCCCTAAAGGTCCTTTGCAAACCAAGACAAGATGCTGCCAATATTTAAGTCTCTGATTTCCCAGAGTTTGCAACTTTGAAAAACAGGAATTTAAATGATGAATAAAATGGACAAACAGAGATGGCTGAGGAAAGGAGAGCACTTTATTCTGGTTCTCTGTGTCATGTTTAGGATTTGTGGAGCTAACACTGGCATCGTGGGATGGCAAATACTGGATCCATGAGCTATATAGAAAGGCCCCTCCACCTACCTCCTCTGGTAGGGGGGAGGATCTCATTGCTTCTTCAGTGAAAGATAGGAAGAATCACTAGAGGGCTCCCAAACTATTTAAAGGGACATTCTCCTTCCTGTAATGTGCATAGGATAACACGAGTTAAAGAAAAGACTTCAAGGATTCTCTTTTTACTTCTCTCGTTGGCTCAAATATTCTGTCTTTGTGTTCAAATTCACTCTTTCTGGAGGAGAGGCTGCAAAAATCACTTTTAGGGTGATATAAAGTAGGAGGGGGGAAGCTTTCGGATAGATTTAACAACTGGGAGATTGGCACTGCTGTCATTGGCTGAGCAGAGAGACAGGAATGAGAAATGTGACAAGGAATCGAAGTTGGAAATGTAGCTGAAGGCTGAATTTATACAGCTTGCAAAGAAAGGACAACAGTCTGTGGGATGGGACCACCGTAATTTGATAAACTGTCCTATTTCTACCCCACTTTCCACCCACTAAATTCAAGCACCTTGGTTTTCTTCTGCAATTTTTGAGGAGTCAAGCAATCTCCAAGCAATACACATTTACTTGTACTTATACGTGTGTGTATAAACACATATATACATGTATACACACATATACACAAAAGTGGTCTTTAAGGGAGTCACTACATTGTGGAAAAGACAGCAAACTACTGACTTAAAAAGGAATCACTTAAGGCTTTCTCTGCACTAATATGGCCTGTCACCTATTCCCTGCCAACTCATTTGGGCAGGGGAGACCTTGCTTCCTGAAGAGCATCATCTCTTTCTCTATGAGTTGGGTTATCCGCAAGAAAATGTAAGTGGGATTTCTTCCAGCACTCCAAATAACCAGTGCTCATTCTCTCTCCTTTATGTGCCATGTTAAGGTTGTTGCAGGTCAGGTTCTTTTGACTTACAGGAATTTTGCCCAAATTATTAGTCATTCTAAATGGAAGTTGAAAACTGACCTGTATCTTTGAACTCTGATGCCTGCTAAGAGAGTAAGGCAAACGGCTAACTGTAAAATAAGGAGTAGGAATAAGATGTCTATCTCCTGCAAATTGACTGGGAAGATTTTAAATGTTTTGATCCGTTGTTATTGTTATAATTATAGGAGATGAGGTGAGAGAATTGAATTTTTGTCTGTTACTACGTAATTGTAGCTGTTCCAAACATACCCATTCTGGAAAGCTAATACCCCACAGAGTTAGCAAGTCTCGGCTTTCTGAGGCTGCAGTCCCTTCACCCTTGTGTCTCTAGGCTAGAGCTGTGTGACATTCTTCCTTATCGGCAGCCCAGTTTTGCTGGATTCTTTTGAAGGTCTCAAACTGATTTCTAACCGGTACACTTTGACATAAATATTTGAAGAGTTCCTTATAAGATGATCAGAGAGGGGGAAGGGAAGTCTGAAGCTATCAGACTTCTCTTGCAGTGGAAAAACAATATTATGACAAGCAGACATCAGAGATCAATTAGCTGTTTAGCTAAAAGTCTAGGAATGAGATCTGAAAGCAGCAATTTTATGTTTGACTCAGAGATTGTCCCTTGTGCCGTTCTGCTTTTGGACATTCTGTGGGCTCCAGCAGTATTTTTCTAAGTAGTCATTTAAGATGAATGAAACATTAGTACATATCAAGTAAGTTCAACAGTAATGAAGTGGTGCTGTAATAGATATATCTGGTACATGATTCAGAAATGGAACAGTTAACACTATTAGCATTAAAGTTGTCACAATTATGTTTTGCAGTTAGTACTCCATTAAGATGAATGGGACAATTCATGTCTGTCTCTGATGCCACTGTTTCAGGCTATCTAAATGCAGACTAACCAAGATAATTACATTCTAATTTTCTTTTCCATTTCCTTGAAACAGTACAACATCCTCCATTCACTTTGTATCAGCTTGACAACAGCAATTTCACTTTCTTTTTTAATTTCTGCTGTCAGTATGTTTGTTCTACCAAAGACAGAAGGGCTGACTTGAAGCATAGGGGAAGTAGACCGTTGCTTACCATAGTGAGAGGATAAGGGGCCGGAAAGTCACAAATGCAACAAAATTTTAACAGTTACTATTTGTTGTCAGGAATTGTTTATTTTTACAACTGGTATGTTTATGAGAGTCATGCCTCTAACTAACATAGTATTCTACTGTGGCGTAAATTCAGCAGAAGTAGCTGGTAAATAAAATATGCATCCAGTGCAGGTAAAAACCTCAAACCTTTTGTGTATGCATGTATGTCCTCTGCATTGCTGCGTACTCTGCACATGTAGCCTCCTACCATACACACTGTTTATTTCTTTGCTGCAATATCTATTTTGATTGTAAATTTCAAGTACCTTGGGGTATAGTTTTTGTGTCCTTTGTGCAGTAATGAAGGATGCTGATGATCACGATAGTAATGCTCTGCTATTGAATATGTTCCGAAGTATTTATGCTTTTTAATTCTCTTGATTTACAGCCTGTGTTTCTTTTGTGCATTCTTTTAAATGCATCTAGGTCCAAGATTTCCTGGACTGACCATAATTCTGTATTAGCTCATAAATGCTAATTCAAATTACATTCTTTCTTTGCAGTTCTTATGGTTGTGACATCTTTGTGTCAGTTCTCACTTGAGGTATTTGTCTTCCAATTAAAGTGTAGCTCTATAACCTTTTGGTGATTTCAAGAGCAGTTTCATTGCCACTGAAAAGGAAATTATTGACAATTCATAACCTGTTATAGTTCCTGCTCCACCTGCCATTTTCTAACTCCCTAGACTATTGTGAACTTCAAGAAGATTGCTTTTTAAAAATCTTTTACCATCTGCTGTATACTGCTTAGTGCTTGATATCCTGTTAGGGCTTCTTGAACCAATTTTTGCAGTCTAGTTCTATTTGCATTTTCCAAGCTGAGCCAAGAGACAATTAGATAGCAGACAATTTGTGAGTCTCAGTCCTTCCCTACTGAGTTGGGAATGTCATGCTTAAGTATTCCAGGTAACCAGTGAGGCTTTAATTCTTTCTAGTCGTTGTCTGCAGTTGTATGTCTTTGCTGCGTGATTCTGACATTTTGCAAAACTGTACTTGTGCCATACTTAAAACTGACTACCTCCTGTGTAATTCCTTTTTCCGTAAAGCCATAATACTATTCTCTGAAACAATGTGCTACTATTTTCCTTCATTTGAAACTATAAGGACTCTTGGTTTTCCCTATAGTGTCAAATTTTCTCTCCATTGGGCTCTGAATCTTAGACTAGCCAGGTGTAATACAGCTGTATGAAGATTAATAGCTGTTTCTTCCAACCCCAATTCATCCGAGTAATAATAGGATATATTTCATACTGCACTATCTTTCATTCCAAAGTGTCCTGCTGGATACACATCACAACAGTTGGCATCATAGGGATCTGATTCACAAGTGGGGATGGCTTAAATTGAGGCAGTTAACAGTGTTCTGCATCCCTCTTTTTCATGCTTCTCTTAGAGATTCCTACCCTGACTACAGAGCTGGCTCTGCTTCTCGGAAAGCAGTAGTTGAACTGCTAAAGTTTATTACACAAATGCCAAGCTCTTATTTGCAATTCTGTAGCTGCTACATCAGTGCCCGAACTGTTCCTGCAGTGTGGGTAGGGACTACTGCAGCCATCCCAATATAAGACATCCCATCTTTGATCATGACTCAGTCCACAGACATTTCTGGTGAAGACGAGTGTCAGCTAACACATTTCAACCAGCAAGAGAGCATAAATTTTCTTGAGGAAAGGCCACACAGATAAAACAGAATTTGGCTTTTTATAGTATATCATAAAGGATCACTGCTGAATATACTGCATGGAATCTTTTGGCTTGGAAAATTGAAAACTGACTTGATTATACTAGGATTTGATTATCCAGTACCAGAAAACTTAAAAGGCTCTGAGGCGTATATAAATTAACAGGATTCTATTCAGTTTAACACCAAGATACAACTTTCCATACTTTCTAATATTGACCTGTGGCTTTTCCACATATAGATCTTCTATTTTATCCCGAGTTCTATTTGAGTGCAGTAGAAGCAGACCATCACCTTAATTCTTCACTGTCTGAGACTGACTCTCTGACTCACTGGAATCTTTACAGGAGCAGAGAACTAAATATGGGAAAATTACTAATACAACTTCTGGTATGATGCTTTCATTCCTCACCCTCCTGGCTTGATGAACTGTAGGACCAGGAACTACAGTTTCCTTTCACTGAACTTACAGACCTTTGGGTATATTTGTTGCATGCTGTGCATTTTAGCATAAAGATCAGTCTAGTCTATAAACATAAACACCTATATAACACCTAAAGATAGGAAAAAACAACCAAGAAAAAAACCCGACAAAGCTTATCACGGCAAACCAGCATCCAAAAATCAGAGTATCTTTTCAGGGAACGCTGTCTGGCTTACAACTAGGAATATGAAAATTATATCTTGTTTGTTCTGACTGAATTAAAGGAAGATCTCCATGTAGTTACTGTAAATCAATGGGATTTTTTTGAAAGAAAACATGATTCATATGGTCAGCTTCATATCCTAGTAGATACATGCCAATGAGGCCCAGAATATTGGCTAGTCATTTTGGATATAGTGTATTACTAGTTGAAAGCTGTATGAATAGTGGAATTTGCAGATTGACAGATGAATCACATAATCAGAGAAATAATTAATTTTGTGTTTCCCTAAACAATTTCAATTGTCCTAAAACAAAACATTTTGCTCCCTTTCAGGATTCTTCCATTTAAATATTTTTTAAATTAAAAATAGACCAATTTTAAAAGAGAAATACTAAGTTCAAAAATCAGGTTCTTAAATGTTGAATATATTTTTAAAAACCCTTTGATTTTCTCACTTTCCCCTTTGTCTTATCCCCAACTGATTTTTTTTCAAATGAAATTGCTTACTGAATTTTACTTACATTTATGAACAATATTGTCATCATCTTGATGAGTTACATTCAGCCAGCTCCTCACCTGCTCTGAGCTGGGTTAGATTAAAATGCTGGAAGCCAGCTATAAAGCTCAACCATTACACAATGATGGAAATGTTTTTGGCAAGTGGTGATAGTGTAGACATCGCCAATAAGTGCTTCAAACTGGACGCTTTGTCTCTTAAACCCCCATTAACACTCATCAGTATTTGATACTTATTTAGCAGCATTTCTTTCTTTCCAAAGTACCCGATCCAAAGCACTAGGAATCTTTGCTTGACTTCTGTGCACTTTGGATCAGGCCCCAACCTCCTGCTTCCTTTTGGAAAAATAGAAAGGCAATATAAAAACAGTGCAATCTTTTTTTTTTTTTCCTAGCCTTATCTTTGTTCTGGTTTTTGTGGGTTTTTGTTGTTTTTTTTTTTTAATGAAGCTAAATAATTTCTTCTCAAAGTCTGCCTTGTTCCTCTTCCATATGTTCCCTGCCTACGTAAATACCTTTAGCCTCTTTATTAATTCTTTGACAAATGTGTTTAGACCTCCTTCTCACTGTTCCTTTTTTTTCTAGCAGGTTTTAATCTAATCTAATGGTATTTAGTAGCCAGTTCAGGTCCAGCGGAAGTTTGTGCCACTGTCCTGGCATTAGTAGAGCAATATAGCTTATTCTGGGTCTTGGTTTGACCCTCCCTTTCTCTACAGTTAACACTTTCTTTCTGCAGCTCTCCTCCCACCAAAGCTTGAATAATAAAACATGCTGCAAAGCAGTGGTGTTCCTGAGAGTTAGCATTTGGGGTAGCAGATGGGGTGATAAAGAAACTGTTTGTGGGGGCGGGGTATGGCCCCTATTACTCCACACCCACTACATGTATTTTTAGCCATTAAATATAACGTGGAAATGTAATGCATTTTAGAACTGTATTTTATCAATATATTATCCCCTTAAGTACAGTACTTTATAAATATTGATAAACTTGATTATAAACAAACTCATTGCTAATTCCTGGAGAGCAGTCATCATGATGTGGCAGTGTTTACTGAAGTGGCGATTGGCATGAAGCTGTGTTGCAAAGGATGTATTTCTCTGGGTTCACAATTTGATAGAGGACGTATCTCTGCGTGTATATTCAGTTCAGTGGGTCTGCACCAGTATATGCGAAAATAGTATTTGACAAACAAATGTTAATGTTTACATAATATCCCATGTAAGAGGCATGCTAGAATTGCTTCTAATTCTCAGTGTCTGTACTTACATGAAGTACCAGTTTTGTGGATAATATGAAGAAAAATAAACTGGCTATCCCTCTTAAAAATAATTCTTGGTGAAAAAGTGCAATACCTATTTCTAGAATTTTTATTCATGTTAGATCCCATCCAGGATTAATGTAAATTACAATACACATTAAGTAGAAAATGGGTGCAAGACACTACCGCTACGATATGGTATTGCCTTACAGTCAGTGTTAGCACTTTACAGTGATAATGCAAGGTGAACAGAAAGCAGCCCTTGAAATGATTCCTCACCCCGTAATGAGTCTCTCTGAGCAGAATGAGATTTCCCACTAAGTAAAATACAGGTCAGCATGGGAAAAACACAGAACTTGATCTGATAGAAACAGTACCCTGAATAAGATAAAATGCTCGTTACAGGAAAAATCAGAATGCTTTAATAGTTCTCATTATTACATTTGTTCCATTTTTTAAATAAAATCACTAAAAGTTCCTTCCTTTTGCTTCTATATTGCAGAAATTGACATCCTGGTATTTTGTTATTTCTAATAACTTTTCTGTATCACCACTTAAATATTTTTATTATCAAGGGGAAAAAATTATGAAAATAAACCCCTCAACATTCTGTTCCTTCTTTATTTCTAAATGCACTTTAATTTCTTCTTCAGCTGAGGGAAATTATTTTCCCAAGAAGAAAACAGCTTTGAGCTTAAGCAAAATAATCAATAATGAGCTTACTGTTTTTTCCTCCTCTGATTTGCTTTAAATTATATTCGAGAATAAAAGCAATACGATATATTTATATATTTTACTTTACATCAAGTGAGGACCTTTCATTTAGAGAATAGTGAAACATTCAGATTATTTTTCTGAGAATTTAAAAAATTTATGTGACGAAGTATTAACAGTACGTAATTATCTGCATTTCATCTTAATAGAGCAGGTTGTAGTTTCATATGTATTACGTTTTTGTGTTTCTGCACACTGTATGGACACAGAAGACTCCAATCTTCAGACATGAGCTATGAAAATGGTTAATGCATTTACGTAGCAACATTTTTCATATACTAAGGTGTTATTTGCTTCATTTTTTCACACGTTCTCTGATTTTTAAGTAGAAAAAAAAGAGAAAAAATAAAAGCTTTGCTACGTTGTGCAATTTCTATTGTCCTATTGTTATCTTTAGAGATGGACAAAAAGCAATAAGGACACCCTTCTGCAAACACAAAAATGAGGAAAACAGATTTGTTTTGACAGGCTATTATACTGCAAAAATATTTATGAATGTAAGCTGCAGCAAAGTGCATCAGTCTTAGAAAATCCAAACCTAGTATATTATATTCACTAATGTTATAGGAAGGCATGCAGAAGTGAATATAGAAGATACATTTTATATATTTTTTTTGCTAAATAGGCATGTAGCAGGATAGCCTAGCAATTTACTATTGAAAGGATTTCTTAAATGTCATAATTTTCACAAAATTATAATATTTCTTGCATACACTGTGAAGTGACCACCCTTTATTTTGCAATCAGAGAGCAGAGCTGGCAGAACTGAAGTGGTTTGGCAGCTGCAGAGATGAAACTGAACTGAACAAACAGTTTCTTAAGTGATGCTTGGATAGAAGAATTTGGAAACAGTTCAGGTTTTTTTTTTTTAAATTCATTTAAATGTGTGAATCCTGCTTGTTACATTCTTGGGAGAAATTTCTATATATATGGCACAGTAGTTATTTTACCGCTAAGGAAGGAAAAGTATAAAAGTATTAGAATAAATTTCTGTTGCAGAAAAAGTACAACTCTATTTACAGAGGTAACTATAGTTAACACATAGATGCAGGAATATACAATTTTAGCAATATTTTTACATATGAAGTTACCGAGAACAATCACTTCTTGTTTCTTTTATTCATACTCAGTGACACAGTTCTGCATAATAAAGAAATTTCTTTCTATGCTGGCTAGATCTTGAATCTCTGAACACCTGTAGTCAGCAAAGACAGCTAGGAAGGCATGTTGAGAAATGCTTGCTTTGTGAGTTTTATATGAGTTATCCAGCAAGGGCTACAAGCAACAGTCTCGTCAACTACTTTGCAGAGCAACCTTCTGAATAGCATAGAGCTCATCCAATGCAAACAAATTTCATATTAGGAAATAGGAAATAATAGGAAATAGCCAGTGTAGTTTTCAGTGAAGTCAGTACTTCATAGGTCAATTGGCTCCACAGTTTCATACCTTCAGTGCTTCTGTTTGACCAAATTCAGTTTTATCAATTTCAGTTCTTCAAAGTAGGCAAATTCTGAGCTTTTCTGATCTCACAGGGACAGGCATACTTTATTGCTTACATTTTCTGTTCTCTTGAGAGTCCAGAAAGAAGAAAATGAAAATACTTGTGACGAGTGAGTGTCTTTATCTCAACAACAGCTTCTCATTCAGCATGAGGTCTTCAAATCAAACGAAGATTTTGGGTTTGTTGGCATTTGGTCATCTTAACCAAGGCAGCCAACTGGCTCTGCTTTTAATACATAAAATCTTCTGTGAGATTTATCTTTTGCCTAGACCCACTATATTATTTGAAAGGAAAAAATGGCACTTCAAATGAGATTCACTAATATTTAGCAGCAATGTTATGGATTTTATTGGTGTTACGGACTGGGGACAGTTTATCCATCATCTGGTACTACATGATCATGAATAGTTTGTTCTGTGATTCACAGAGATAGATTGCATGTGTTTACCTATCCAAAGACACTGGTAATTATCATAAAGTTGACATGAAGCAAAGGTCACGGAAAATGAAGGGTCTAAGTTTGCAATTTTTTTTGCTTATGCAAGTCAGTTAAGCATTTGGTTGCCTCAAAAATATAAGGGCAGGCCCAGAAAAAGTATCTCATCGGGTGCTGTGTAATGCAGTCATTGTTCTTCAGTGAATATATCTTTTTTTCACTGCCCCACTATTCATGGATTGTGGATCACCATACTTGCTGGCCCATCGTTATCGACAGAAATGACCCTAAGTCTACATACTTTCCCTTTTCATCAGAAGAACTCACAAGTGATTCCTTGTATTCCAGAATGTATTCTCTGGAAGTCTTCAGTAAAATTAAATTATGATTATTTCCCTCTGATTTTTTTAATTTTCATTTTTAAGTAGCTCTGTGAATATTGCATCCCTTTTAAATTCAATAGCTGGAGGACAGATATTTGATAATTTTGCTCAGGGAGAATGTGTTATAATCCAGACTCAACCCTATATACAAAAAAATGCTTTAAAAGCATTCTTCCTCTCAGTTTGCTGGCCTTTGTACAATTACATACCAAAAGACAGAATCAAGAAATTTATAGCACAAACAAACAAAACCAAGCAGGCATAAAATGACTGATTTTGAGAAACTGCAGAAAAATGCACCAAGTTCCTGATAGTGTTAAGGCTTACACGTGTGCTTACTTCTGAAACAGATACTTGTGTTTCTGCATGTCTGGGCTCCGTGTATCTTGCCTTTTCTATCTCAGTTAAGTACATGTTATATAGGTTTGGGATGAGAAGACTGGCAGATCTGTTGTCAAGGTTTTCTGATAATTCTGCCACACCGTATCTTTGCATGTGTACAGGTATTGGTTTAATGGAGGATACTAATTTTCAAAATGAATGTATTAATTTTCAATAGCATTGCATAAAATGCATTATAGTGATAATATTAAACAAAACAAAAGATGTATAATAATGAATGATACCCACTGCTAACCTCTTCTGATTCTCCAGGAATTGGAACTATTGCATGTTGGACCATGTGTTGTTTTATTATTATATGTAAGACTGTAAAGTAAAGAGGATCTGTACCCGCTCTCTTCAGAGCCCTTTATGAAAGGGCACAGGCCAGCCTCAGCGAGCAGAAGTCACCACTGGCCAAAAGAGGCTGGGGAGATGAGTGCCAGCACATAGGCTGGAGAGGGGCCAAACGGCACTTGGCCTTCGGGGAGACCTAGAAGGGGGCAGGAAGTGACAATTCTGGCAAGAAGACCCACTGTCACTTGAAGAATTGAGTTATGGCCAGGCAAGAGCCAGTCCTGCTTTTATTAGACTAACCTAATTTGTTTACAAATGTCCCCTCTGCTCTGAAAATGACAGTGATACTTCTTCCCTATTGGTGAAGGCTCTCTCTGAGCTCAGCGTCCACTTCATGTTTGCTTGAGTTTTCTTCTACTGCTGGCAAAAGAGGAGCCTGCCTGGTCACATTCCTGGATAGGGCAAACCTTATTTGGTCTCATTGTTGGTCTCCGAACTCTTCTGATCATTCTCTAGATCCTTTCTAAAGGCACTGGGAGGTGCAAAAGGCATTTCTTTCTCCAATGGCTATTTCCTGCTTGGAAGAGTTTTAGAACCAATAATCAGAAATAGTGCCTTGGTAGACTTTGCTTTCTCTTTCATTCCAACTTGGCTGTAGTTTTTATTTTCATTAAACATGCATCTAACTGTGATTATACGATGCAATAGGATCTTCTGAGCAGGAAAGAAAAAAAATGAAAGTACTCAAAAGCCTCCTGATGTTTACTTAGACACTTTGAAAAATGCCTCCATTCTGAATCCAGCATTAATTTTTTTCAAAGCTGTGCCAAGTTCCATATGATTCAGCACAGTGAATGTAGTTCTCAGTTAAACAAATAAGATACCGACTACTGTGAGTTAATATTATTCTTTGAAAAGAAAAAGGCAGTTCTTAAAGACTGTAGTAATTAAATGTTTACTAATATGGCACAAGCAAATTTATTCCACCTAATCTCAAATTCTGCCTAATATTGGTGTGAACATAATGAGATCTGTATTCAGTTTAGGCGGTTTCCTAGATAAAATATAAAGCGGAAGGAGGAATCGAGGAAAATTCTATAGAAATCCAAACCACATCTGTATGTGATATTCAGGACAATGACCTATGTCAGTGTGATTTCATTATCTTCTTCTAGAACCACAGCTTTCTGGCTTTATCTCTCATTTTTAAAAGTATAATAAGTATCCAATAATCAAAGAAAATAGCTGTGCAAGGTTGGCACCATCTGCCACTGTCATGAATATGCTTGGCTTTTTGTTCTCACTTCTGTCCTCTTTGAATGAAATAAAGGAAACACACATTTTACTTTTTTTTACATATGCAATGAGCTAGTCACCTTCTCCAGGCTGCTCCACTATCTCCTATCTGATGAAGGAAACCAATATAGACAGTAAAATACTGGATAATACACGACTGGCAGAGTTTCTTGAAAGTTAGTGTAATAATCACTTCTTGGTTACAAGCAGATTTCCTATAATTACTGCTTTTCTGTACAATTTATGAATATGATTACGCACAAACTCTCACTTTTGCTGTTATTGATAAACAATTATAGGAAAAATTACTTTGTACATGGAAGACAGAACTGTTGATCTTCTGTTACATGTCATGCAAGAGTGACATGTGGGTGGATGCTGTAGTTCTAACGCTGAAATATCTTTAATTAGAACTGTTGGGACTTTCCCACTTGTGTTTCTTTTACAGTTTCTCCTTTCTTTTATCCTTCATTGTTTGTGGTTTTTTTCACTCATGATTGCTCAAATGTCAGTTTATATTCATTTCAAATTACATAAGTAGAGGGTTGCTTTCTTTTATATTCTGTTAGTATTATTATCATGTATGATACAATGCACATTATATAAATGTATAAGCATTGCTTATTATCCAAATACAGTTATCAAAGTAAAAACATGATTTAACCATTGTACTAAATGTTCTGAAAAGCAATATCCATTCCACTTTTAATGTAGTATCAGTGGAGTCAGTGCTGCCTTAATCATGAAACAAGTACTGCAATATTAACAGAAGAACTATGTCTAAAATTACAAAGATATAAATCAATAAAGATGATTTCTACTATATCACTGCAGTATGCACAGCAAATTTTAAAAATAAGTTTCAAGGCTGTTAAAATATACATCAGTTCTACCTGCTGACTGCTTTTCCTTAGAATGTTATACAGTAATTCTATGTAATTATTTTAGTGTTATCATGAATGTTTCTTAAACAACCCCCAAGCAGCACAGTTTCAGGCAAAGATTTTAAAGGTCTGTCACTATTCATATCAGTTGCATTACTTTGTAGAAATTACTGTTTACTAGCTGTTAAAAATTCGACACTAAATTTGATTTTGATTTTGTGACTCCTTTAGTTCAGGTTCTGCGAAACTCAACATAATTGTTTAAAATTTGAATCCTTGCAGTTCCTAGGCTAGAGTGTGAAAGGTAAAATAATTGACATGCTTCTCTTAGTCTATCAAAGTGATAAATTGCATACTCCAAAATTTTAATAACAACTGTTTATCCATCCTAACAATGGAGTATCCTTAAAAAGACAACAGCATTTTGCAAAACAATTCATTTAGGAAACAGTCACATGACCTTTTTAACTGCCTTTAAGATAGCAATAAAATTGGCTCAGTCAGCCATCCCTAATGAGGAAGAGAGAGAAAACATCAACCTTTTCCCTTTCCTCTATCTAATTATAAACAGCATTGTCAACTGACTCCAAGATCAGCTGAATCCTAATTGACCTCAGACACCGTACAATAAAAGATAGCGAGAACTGCCAAACTAAATGTTAAAAAAAAATTTTTAAAAAACCCTGCAATTGCTGCCTTAACTCTTCATGTTTAATTTCATTTTTTTCTACTCTTCATAATCACAACTTTTTCCTTAAGACTTGTTTTCAGATTGAAATTTTCCAAAATTGGGCACATTTTAGCAAGTCTATATTGTGTGTCCCTGAAAATGAGCAGTCAGTGGGATGGTGAAATTCAGTGGGAAATTAACAATGGTGACTGCAGAGCACATAATTTAATATCTCTTCCAGTGATCTCTGGAATTATTAACTTTTCTTTGAAATTGGCATCTCCTTACTGACTAGATAATTTTTAGCAATATTTTTGAGTGCTACTTCAAAGACTGTAATCCTAGAAATATTTAAATTAGTGCTTTAATTTAATTCCATATTGCTCTTCTGTACTTACATAAACTAATGGAAATATTAATATCACTGAGAATTGTAATTATTTTCATGATTGGGTCCTAAATCTTTACAAGTTTTACAGCTCTGATATTTTTAATATTAATCAATGGAATTGCGATACACAGAATTTATACTGGCAAATAGATTAGCTAGACTTCTAGCAATCTAGATGGGGCTCACAGCTTGCTCACAGCTTCATGTTTTTTATTACAAAACTGTATCTGCTATGGCTACTCTATGGACAAAATTATAAAAGCTGAAACCTTTTTTCAAATCTTGCCTTACAGATTAAACCCTTCCTGCTGACTTTATTCTGCATGACCAATTCCCTACATTTACTTTAACCTATGTATTTATATCTAGTACAAATATCTGTATCATACAAAATCAATCTTAACATAAGACAGCAATTTGAAATGTCTAAAAATGTACTTATCACCTTCCAAAAACATTTTACTTCATCACTTGTACTTAGCATCTATCTTAATGTACCATCCAATCAATCCAATTAGAGTTTCCACATTTGCAAGAAAAACATCGCATTAAGCTGTAACTCAGTTTTGACAAATAGGCATCTTGTTTATAGCTCCAGGTCTAGAAAGAATAGCTTGTTCTAGTTGTGATCGTTAACTGACTAGCCCTATCAAATTTAGAAATAGGTTGCTGCAACTCCATATGGTTTCATCCCATAACCCCCATTACTTACTATTACTGTAATGATTTCTAACTTTAGATCTCCATCCTCCTACGGTTTCATTTGCTGTATTTTTGATCCATTACTACCTGAATCTTATTACAGACTTTCCTTCATGGCACTTCACTAATGCAAATCATCCTCCAGCAGGGGTGATACTTCTAATTTCAATTTTCATGATTATGCAGATAATGTAGCATGATGATGAATCTAGGAAACTATACTAAAGTGGTCACTGTTCTCTAACCTGTGGAAGACGGAAATGAAGGCACTTGAGGGAAAAATCATGGTAATAATGAGGAAGACTACATTTTCAAAGTTATTACCACTTCAAAGTCTCCTTGGCAGTCATCTGCTCTCTATCTGTCATTTCAGAGTCCATTTAATTTTTTTCAGATTTGCTACTGACTCCCAGCAGACTTAATTTGTATGTAGGTTACATTTTCACAGCAAAATGAGACCATAGTTTTATAATACATTATATTCAGCAGCAATATTGGCTTAACATATCCACTTCCTCAAAGAGGCAAATTTGCCTTATAACTTAATCCACAATCAATGGCACTGGCACAACTGGGAGACTGGTATGCAGTACAGGAGCAGGAGCAGCAGCAAGTGATGGGAATTGGTGGGGTAAGAAATTGAGTTAGTATTGGTGCCCAAGGCAAGCTCATGTCCCAGTCTCAGCTGCGAAGGTAATATGCACTACTGCAATCTGCTTTGTTACCCATGTAAACTAACAGAAATGCAATGGCGAAGGTCCTATCGTCCAGCAGAAAAGAGATTACAAAATCTATGGGGATTGTGGGTGGATAACACATGCTAACACTTGTTCTGCTGTGGTTTCACCACTATTGTTACCTCTGCAAACTAGCATCTATGGTAACAAGTACTACCTTCATTCCACTGCATAAATATGTCTCCACTGTTGATTTTCATCAAGCTCACAAACTGGTTGGGATTTCTAAATTTTACAAAATATAGTAAGGGTGGTAATAATTATTGCTTCAGGTAATAAATGATCATTGGCTATTCTTGTGTTTTTGCTGCTGAGCGTGTCTTAGTTAGTAGCCAATAAATAATAGCATAAGAAAGAGAAGGAATTAACAGTGAAATCATAAAATGTACATTTCTTAGATGAATTTATGTAAGAGAGAAGTTCCTTTAAAAATGCAGATATAAGCATTTTTAAATAAAGCACACTTTTTAAAGTGTGCATTTTATATGGATCAAAACGTGTCTTGGTATTTTTAATCTTAGACCAAATGATTAAAGATATTTTGACAGGAATGTTTCAAGTGTGAAATCCTCCACATAATATCTCAACAATCTCTACTGAGTTAAAAAAACTGATTTCTGTAATTTAAGATGTGCAATATTAAACTTTATAGCATCAAAATCATTATAGATGCAAAGATCTCTAGAGGAATACTGGCAGCAGATACTTATGTCAGTCTTACAGACACAAGTAGTAAATTAATTTTTTATATGAAAAGAAAATTATTTATAAATTATAACCTTAATTTTCACCACAGGATAGTTTGCAAAAAAAAATGTTATGTATGCCATCGTTTTGTTCTTTTTTTCTCCCCTCTGTAATGTGATTTATTATTTGCCTTATTCTTTATAAACATATATTATAACACAAATTAATTTATATAGCACTATTTTCATGTTACATGCAATAGTCATGTATTTATATGAATTTCTAAAATTGTATCATATCAAATCATATCTAATCAATCATATTGATTGTAAAATCAAAACAGTTTTAATAATTTTATTTAGATTTTACAGTTTATTGCACTATCTCTTCTAAGAAAAACGTTGTGATGTACTTAACAGTAATGGAAAAGGCATAACTTGAAGTGGAGAGAAGACACTTCGCAGCTAAAAGCAAGAGATTCAGAGCAGAGAATTTCTTTGCTGTGTGCCTTCTCACAGTTCTATAATGCCAAGTAAAATCACAGCTAAGTATCAGGTAAATCCAGGTTTATAAATGCTTACTTCTGAAGAAGATAATATACATTATTCAACACTTTTTTTTTTTTTTTAGTATGATGATTCTGTTCAGGTAGGATATAAGAGGAATGAATACAAGGATCAAATCCTAGCATCAGAAAGAAAGGAATTTTAAGATAACAGCCCAAAAGAATGACTACGGGTATGTGAAACATTTGTTTGCAAGATACAATGATGTTTTAAGCACATACCTAGTGCTTTCTCCACATGCTGAGTAACCAGGCTAATTAAAAAGCCCATACAGCTCTTGTTAAAATCTGTTCAAATTTTTGGAGCACCTGTTATAACAGAATGCCCACAGACTTGATAGTTTAGAGCCAAGACACCTGCTACCTTATGTCTCACAGTATGTTCAGTTTTATACTGATAGTAAAAAAAAAATCCACTTTCTGACATTTAACAATCTCATAAATGATAAGAAATAAATTGCAAAATTTCGTAATTTAACCCTTGACTGTCACTTCTCTTTGCCCTACCTATAGCTTCTTGTGAACAGGCAATACAATGTGTACTTTTGGAACCACCTAATTTCTTTTTTGCTGAATTTATTGCATGTTTTACTACACTGAGCACAATGTATAATTCTTCCTATACTTTGTTCCATAACCTTTAAAGGTATGACTAATACATAAGTAAATATAGTTTATCTGGAAAAGGGAATGTGCTTCACACCTGCGATAAAACTCAGCTATTCTGCAGTTCTGTCTCCTTGAACTGGACTTTCTTCTCTGCTATGATCAATAACTAAAATACATTGATGAAAAAACTACATTTTATTCCAAGACTTTGTTTACATATGATTTGGCAACATCAATAGAAATTAGTACAATTTTGTTAACAAACATGCATAAGCACTGATCTCTCTAGAGAAGAAGTATATTCCAAAAAAAGCAAATGAGCTATTAACAAGCAGTTACCAACAGGTGTAAAAAGTAGTGAAAGTTTTGTTAAAAAAAAACCCCAAAACATTAGTACAACAATCGCCTGGTGACAGTGGCTCGAACCTTGCCAACATTTATGTATATGACTAATTTTACACGTATGTTAATAGATTCTATTAATATCTGCAGGATTGTGGCAGTCACCTTTTGTAGGTATTTATCTGAGTCGTGCTGGAATAACTTTATGTAACTGATTTCATTTGGAACAGGATTTCATCTATGCATTCTATAAGAAACTATCGTACTTATGTAGCCATAGCTACTTGTTCAATCAGAATGTAGTATTTAGAAAGACACTGGGAACTGGCTTCAGTGAAGAGACTCCACAAGCACATCTTGAAGTCATTTTACCTTGGTATTCTGCAGCTTAGATCTATAAAAATATGGATTTATATATTTTTTATATAATAATGCTTTAGTCATATGGAAGAATAGAAATACAAAGCTCTCGTGTGCAGAACTACATTTTCTTAGATGAATGTTTGAGACCTCACACACTGAATACCAGACATCAAGCTATTCCCATATTAGAATATACCACAAACTTGGAGAAAAATGTGAAAAAACACTCATGGAAGCACTTTGTACATCTCGACTTTTGTTAGTTAACATTTCTACTGCACTACAAGTAATAGCAGATGAAAAACTGGGCCTCAAAGCACGACATAAGAAAAAAATATAAAAGAACAGAACATGAAACAGAAATGACAGAGGAATAAAAACAATAGCATCAGCACAGATCTTCAACAGGTAGATGTAATCCATCCCCAAGACTGTGCAAGTACTGCACAGTGAATATTTTGCCAAGAATTATTTAGAAAGAATTTTTGGCCTGATATTTTTAATTCAATTATTTAAAATTTTTAAATATTTCTTTGTATTTCGAATTTCTTTTTCACACAGCTTTTCTACATATTAGAAGCAGAAGTGCTGATGTTTTAAAACATCTCATTTCTATTTAGAATTTGTTTTAGTTTAATCCAGGAAAACTAATTGGTAACAGATATTATAAGTTCTTGCAACTTCTATAAAGTGTTAGTTGTGGGAATGGCATTTTTTCCATACTCTGCCTATTGATTTGTCTGAGACAAAATGCAACAAGAAAGCAGGTGATAAGCCTTTGTTAATGTCTCTGGGATGAAATGCTGGAGCTACTGACTACTGTTGATAAACAGATTTTTAATTTACTAGTTCTGCATAATTATCTAAGTTACCAAGTCTTAAAATTGAATGCAACTAGTCTTCATACATTTGTTTATGCACCTCCTGCCAGCCATGAAAAATGTTTTTATTTTCTAAAAGATCATAAATTTAAAAACCTAATTTTAAACAATGTAATAATAAAATATTCTTCTACTGTAAGATGGCATATGGCAGAAGAAATATTAACTACAGTTATTTTTGTTGAATTCCAGAGGCACATAGGACAGCTCTGCAAAATTCAGGTCAATCTGTTGGCAAACGAAGTGATGGGCTCTGTGAATATAGTTTATCTGGAAAAGGGAATGTGCTTCACACCTGCGATAAAACTCAGCTATTCTGCAGTTCTGTCTCCTTGAACTGGACTTTCTTCTCTGCTATGATCAATAACTAAAATACATTGATGAAAAAACTACATTTTATTCCAAGACTTTGTTTACATATGATTTGGCAACATCAATAGAAATTAGTACAATTTTGTTAACAAACATGCATAAGCACTGATCTCTCTAGAGAAGAAGTATATTCCAAAAAAAGCAAATGAGCTATTAACAAGCAGTTACCAACAGGTGTAAAAAGTAGTGAAAGTTTTGTTAAAAAAAAACCCCAAAACATTAGTACAACAATCGCCTGGTGACAGTGGCTCGAACCTTGCCAACATTTATGTATATGACTAATTTTACACGTATGTTAATAGATTCTATTAATATCTGCAGGATTGTGGCAGTCACCTTTTGTAGGTATTTATCTGAGTCGTGCTGGAATAACTTTATGTAACTGATTTCATTTGGAACAGGATTTCATCTATGCATTCTATAAGAAACTATCGTACTTATGTAGCCATAGCTACTTGTTCAATCAGAATGTAGTATTTAGAAAGACACTGGGAACTGGCTTCAGTGAAGAGACTCCACAAGCACATCTTGAAGTCATTTTACCTTGGTATTCTGCAGCTTAGATCTATAAAAATATGGATTTATATATTTTTTATATAATAATGCTTTAGTCATATGGAAGAATAGAAATACAAAGCTCTCGTGTGCAGAACTACATTTTCTTAGATGAATGTTTGAGACCTCACACACTGAATACCAGACATCAAGCTATTCCCATATTAGAATATACCACAAACTTGGAGAAAAATGTGAAAAAACACTCATGGAAGCACTTTGTACATCTCGACTTTTGTTAGTTAACATTTCTACTGCACTACAAGTAATAGCAGATGAAAAACTGGGCCTCAAAGCACGACATAAGAAAAAAATATAAAAGAACAGAACATGAAACAGAAATGACAGAGGAATAAAAACAATAGCATCAGCACAGATCTTCAACAGGTAGATGTAATCCATCCCCAAGACTGTGCAAGTACTGCACAGTGAATATTTTGCCAAGAATTATTTAGAAAGAATTTTTGGCCTGATATTTTTAATTCAATTATTTAAAATTTTTAAATATTTCTTTGTATTTCGAATTTCTTTTTCACACAGCTTTTCTACATATTAGAAGCAGAAGTGCTGATGTTTTAAAACATCTCATTTCTATTTAGAATTTGTTTTAGTTTAATCCAGGAAAACTAATTGGTAACAGATATTATAAGTTCTTGCAACTTCTATAAAGTGTTAGTTGTGGGAATGGCATTTTTTCCATACTCTGCCTATTGATTTGTCTGAGACAAAATGCAACAAGAAAGCAGGTGATAAGCCTTTGTTAATGTCTCTGGGATGAAATGCTGGAGCTACTGACTACTGTTGATAAACAGATTTTTAATTTACTAGTTCTGCATAATTATCTAAGTTACCAAGTCTTAAAATTGAATGCAACTAGTCTTCATACATTTGTTTATGCACCTCCTGCCAGCCATGAAAAATGTTTTTATTTTCTAAAAGATCATAAATTTAAAAACCTAATTTTAAACAATGTAATAATAAAATATTCTTCTACTGTAAGATGGCATATGGCAGAAGAAATATTAACTACAGTTATTTTTGTTGAATTCCAGAGGCACATAGGACAGCTCTGCAAAATTCAGGTCAATCTGTTGGCAAACGAAGTGATGGGCTCTGTGCTGATAATTTTTTTCAGTATATGTAGTAAATTCTCTTTGCTTTTTGGGCTTTACATTGAGAAAGCTGGGCAACTAGACCTCAAAATTGAAGGGAATTGAGAGAGGACCACTCTGTACTTTCCTATGTCCACTTGAAAGTCATGGATTTGAACCACTTCAGATGGAAAAAGAATTAGAATGTTGAAAGAGTACAGCTATATCCCTCATATTGCTTTGAAAGATTAGGTGCTTGGAGATATTTTGGATTTATTTATTTTTCTGCTAAAACCTGACTTCAAAGCTCAGGATTACTCTTGCCAAAACTTAGGAGGCTGTTAATATACAAAACAAGAACAGAAAGCTGTATTCTTTAACTATAATCTGCATTTTAAATTGCTTTTTTTTCCTTTTTTTCTTTGTGTGTCACAGACAAAAAGTTGAGAAAAAAAGATCCTTGCGTTTCTACCTCCCCTTCTCTGATTTTGCTGAAGGACTTCTTAGAAAATTTGCTTACTCTCTACACTATTCAAGTGATATCCTCTGCCTCTGGCCAAAAAGTTGTACATCTTGCAAGTAAAATTTCCTTCATTTAATTGTTTCAATGTCTCCTGTGATACCAACATTTTCCCAAATCCTACCAAGTCTTTGGGGTAAGATAAAACTGACATTCTTACTATAAAACAAACTTTCAGGGTTTTAGGCTCTAAAGGGCAGTAATAAATGCAAGCTTGATTTTATTTTCCTTTGCAGCTTACTTTATGTAAAGCTCTTGCATCATTTATTCTAGGAGGAAGCACATGGGATATGAAGTCCTGGCAGATATTTTAAATATTAGATGATATTTTAAATATTTAATTTTTAAAACATATATTGTAATATATACAATGAGATGTCCACTAATAATTAGGATTTAAATCCTGTATGTTGAAACAGCATTCCAGTCCATCTTCTTTGATGTGTCAGAGAAGCAAAGCCTTTAATCTAGCGTCAGCAATTTCAAAGGAAAAACAAAATTCAAGGAACAAATGTTACTCATAACAAGACAGCAAATTCCATTTAATATCAGCAAGCTTTGAACTTATGGTTCAGCAGTTTATACAGAATTTGATCAATACCCTAATTTTGCATTTACACAGACAAATGGTTGCACCTGAACAGAATGCCCCTAGGCTGGAGGCTATCAACTATGCATGTACTGAAATGTAACAAGAAAGGAGAAGCAGTTGTCACTTTCACCCCTCAAATTTACTGAAAGAACAAAATCATGAGATTTGCGATTAAAAATTTTGACAGAACATTATATCCATTAAGTAACAGAGAGTTCGATGTATAACTTTTCTGTGGACTACTTCACACCCCATCTCCTACTCTCAGTTTCCCTTCTCTTCTAATCTCATTACATTTCCTTTTCCATTGCACAATTCTCCCACTTACTCCAGGCATTGCTTCATTTTTCATTCAGTTTTTCATCCAGTATTTTCTCCCCTATTTTTCACAAGGATAGTAGGTGTTCTCTCTGAACCACAAACATCATAAAAGAAAGCTGGCTGCAGTCAGTACAAAGACTGTGTGCTCATCTCAGTCCAGACTGTACTGGCTTGCAACATAAATAATAGTCATTTTGTGTGGATGGTAGTCTGGCCATTGCAGAGACATGATGCCAGCACAGATTTAGTTGATTTCTAGATTAAACAAATTGATTTCTAGATTAAGATGCATTCAAAGATTTAAACCTGCTAGAATGCTTCAAGGGCTTACAACCAAACCAGAATCAGGAGGGTTTTCATAGGGATGACCAGAGCATGTCTATGTGAAAAAGTACAGTTTCAGTCAAATTCTCAGTCCTTGCCTTAATTCATGGTTCATTTCAGCATCTCAAATAAAGGTTATTCCTTTCAATTTAGAAGAAGAAAATTATATACTTGTCCGCTTGATTTGCTCTAAGAAATTATTGCCGTTCGGAATTTTTTTCTAAACAGTTGTGAAAATCTAGGACGAGGAAGATGCTGACTAGTTAAGTGACTAACAGTTTAATCACTAACAGGATTTTGAAAAATTCTATGAACTAGAGATAGATCATATACAGGAAGGGTTAGGGAAAGGGATTATTGGAGCAGTTCTGGGAGTCGCATATATTTGAAGAAAACTATTTTGGTCTCTCCAGTGTAGAGGCTTCACAAAATAAAGAACTTACGAGAGTTATAGAATTGTCAAAGAGAGAGAGGTTCAGAGAGCTGGTCACACCCCACTCCATCTAGCCTTGTGTAGCACTCATTTGTAGAACTCTCCTGCTCTGCAACCAAATGTACCAGACATAAGTGACCCACCTCGACTATGATCCCTTGATTTCTGGTCCCTCTGGAGACACTGTGGTACTTCACTGAACTACAAAAGAGTTTGTACTACTAAGCAGTACCCTGTGCTTAATGAACTCATACAAGAAGGTACATCCTACAGCAGCAGCTTAGTATTAGAGCTCTTTTTCCCCTTGGTGACTTGCTGAGGTACAAGTCCTATACTCAGCCCTGAATCATATGACTCCAATGTATGAGGTCTTGGACATATGGATATAAAAAAAAAGGATTAAAATTTTAGTGGGCAAACATGACAACTGTTCCTATAGAGAGGCCTGTGATAACTTAAACTGGCTTTTAAATCTTTCCATATTTTTAAGGCAACTTCAGTTTCTTTAATGAGCAGGGCCAAACACCAAAGCCCTATCTTTCAAAATCTGCTATGATAACTTGAAACAGCCTTCTACTGCACCAGCTATTTCCAGAATATCTTTCAGCTCTTCCAAAAAGTGCAGGCATAGTTTCCCAGTTTCACTTTCAGAAAACCGGGCTTTCCCAGTCTTCAGAGGAAACTAGTAAAACACAGTAATCCTGGTTTACTTTGTCAAGTTGCAGAATAGATTTGCACCTCAATGCGGGTGATAGTGTTTGTCAGTCAGTGAGATAAAAACATTTCATATTCGGTACATTTTATGTTCTGTAAGTACAGAAGCTGGACATTCCATCAAAGACATTTCTTGTAAAATTAAGAAGAGCTAAAAAAAAAAAATCCATTGAAGTTCACTACTTATGCAACATATTAGCAAATACAATTCAATTTCAACTATTTTTTTAGAAAATTTCCACATTATAAATTTAATATATTTTATCTGATAAAAACCATCCTCTAATACAGGGCATTCTTAGTTATTTGGTTTTGTATTTTGCATTTATTATATATTTTATATATTTAGAATGTATGCAACACTGTATCTGAAAACCAGATAAATACTCTTGACCAAAATCCTGTGAATAGTCATATGATACATACGGACATCAGTTACTTAAAAGAAATACTCAAATTAGAATTAATGATATATCATAGTTAGAAAGAAAGATGAGTTAATTAATTGTTAAATTAATGAAATGGCAAATTTTTATTTCATGGTTCAATTTGCATCATATTTTGGAATATAGTTTATGCCATTTCCACAAAGTTGGTCTTCAAAAGTGTTATTAGCTTGAAGTGGCTAATATTTTTTCGTATGCGTTTCGAGTTGTTTGAAATGGCTGTAAAGTGATTACATATTGGCTTGATAACAGTGACTTATCCATTTGTCAGACTCAAGGAGAATTTTATAAAAAGATATACCTGAACATATTCTTTTGCTGTCTTAGTATGGAAATACAAAAGACTCTGACCAGGTCCACAGAATTATTTCAGCTCTATATAGCCTATCCACTTAGCTGCTATGGGCTGTGGGCTCTCAGAATATACCCATTTGATATGCAGAGACAAACCCCACACACCAGGGTGAATCAAAGCCAGGAACCGGAGAGAACAAGGGAAGCAGAAGTTCAAAGCAAAGAATGCTCAAGCCCAATTTTGATGCTAGAGAATCCACATTCATTGATCCTAATAGAAAAAGCAAAAAGATAACCATTCTATGATTCTGTGATCATATATGCAGAAGTCAGTCAAGTCAACCAGGAGAGTCCAAGGTGAGGAGCAGGCAGAAATGCAATAGATCTAGGCAGGATGATCAACAGTAGGAATCAAAGCTAAAAGACGAGAAGGTCAGAGCTGGAATTCCAGGATCAGGGCTGAAGCGAATTCAGAAATGGACCAAGATAGTGGGTCTTCCCATCCAGGAGTATTTATTTAGACCAATTTCATTTCCACTGAATAGCTGTGAGGTTTGAGCACCGAGGTTTGAGCTACTGCATGATTCCTGCTGACTACAAATTTCTTGGAGCCAGTACAGAAACTTATAAGCAAGAACCTGACTTGAGACTAGTGATAAGAGCACTTCCCTGGGGGAAGGGATCTTGCACTCAGGTCCCTAATCTGCAGGACTGCTTTTTTTCCAGTGTTTGCATACAGTAAAACACAGAAGTAGAGCAGAAATTCTTGGGGAGGGATGAGGAGTGGGAGAAAGGAAAGTTTCTTTGAGGAACTTCAGAATTTAGGAACTTTATCTAAGCTTCTAACATGGTGCGGGAAGGAAACACCTAAAATGTAAAGACACAGATTTTTAGACAACATTTCTACTTTGGCACTTTTACTTATGTAAGTGTACTGTCACATTCTTCATTATTTTACTTTCCAAATGTAGAGTTCCCAGCTATTGTGATTGCCATTGTGTGATCTGTGTATGGTAAAAACAGCTTCCCCCTTCCAGTTCTTAGAGCTCTCTGAGAATTGAGCTAGCTAGTATATCCGATAAACATCAGAAATAGTAGTACTATATTGAGTCCTGAGAACTCAATATTTCCATTAGGAGCTGGACCCTGGGCAAAGACACAGTCCGGTACACAGCACACGATGGTGATGGCTGGCTCACATAGTACTTTCCATGCAGAGGCAAACCGGGATGGGGGAGCTACAGTTTCTGGAGACACTGTATGTTAGGGAAGACCTCAGCACTTCACATCTTCTGTGAGTCAGAACAAGGAAATTGGTAAAAATAGGTATGTGGGAGATGGGGAAAATGCATTCTAGTTCTACTTTAATTACGAATGGATCATTCAAGTCATGGTGCCTGTACAGACAGGCGATTTCGTATTGTGCAGAAAATAGCAAGGGTAGGCTTAATGTACTGCAGAAACGAACAGTGTTGATAAATGTGGGGTAATCCTAAAACGGGTGGGTGTCACGGTGTTTGCATGATGTCAAGGATTATAATTTTTTAACACAGATCCTGCTGGTCAGCAAGCTGAGCTGATCTACTGGGTTTTTTCCTCCCTGAAGTCTCCTCTCACAGACACATAAAATAGAACAAACAAAGTAACCCAAACAACTAGATTAATTCAACCTTCGCTTGAGTTTCTATGTGCCTGAAGCTCATTGGAACTACCTCTGGAATATACGTGTCTCTCACATTACATTTTACATTGCCATTTTGGATTTCCCAAAGTGAGGGAAAAGGTAAATCAATTCTTCTGAAGTATGTTGATCTCCCACCATTCAAAGCTATAGTCAAGGATTTGTTCACAGTCACTGGAGCCAAGCCAGAACATTTTATGTTCTACAGCTATTGCAGATACAGGTTTCTCTCTTTACTTTGTAAAGTAGCTCTTTAAAAGCCTGTTTTTCCCCTTTGATTTTAATCTAAAATCTAGATAAATGCTGATTTGTACAGTGTATACATACCAGAAGTCTGTTGTTTGCTGAAAGATGATGGTATTATTCATCATTTGTATGTGCTGTAAATGTGTAAAGAACATTGCAGTACAGCATGAATTATTTGGTACTGAAGAATTATCTTTATAAATTAAATTGAGAGCTTAGGCATGAAACATTGGCCAAAGTAAGAGTAGGAGAAAGGGAAGATGAGGAGGAAAAAAAGAATTTTTATGGGGTCACATGGAAAGCTAATCCTGGTTCTGGATGGGAATGAAGACTTTTCTTGTTTTAAAAAAAAAAAAAAAAAAAAAAAAGAAAATAAAAAGTTTTAAAACCTTATTTTTTTTTTTTTTTTTTTCTGTTAAACCGAAGCTTCAGCAAGTTGAATTTTTCTTTTTTTTAATATATTTATAAACAGCGTTAAATTTGTGCCATTTAACTAAAATTCAAACTTCTTGCCAACTTTTGACTATAGCCTGTGGTGACAGTATGACTATCTAAGCTCTTGGTTTCTCAAAATTACATCTCTAGCATGTCTATCTATAAAAATTACCCACGAAACTGTTGGACTACCCAATTGCATCTTGTTGAAGACAGCTTGCTTTTTTCTTCTGAAAAGCTCACTGAAGAAAGAGCTCCTGAGTAACAAACTCAACATTTAAACCTTGCAATGAACAAAAGGAGTGTGAGACTTCCATGCTGCTTTCTGAATGAAACCTGGATTAGAGAGGAAGACTTCTGCAAGATGAATAAGTAACTTATATCTATTCAGTACCAAATTGTCAGAGTTTAGTGCCCAGGTTCCAGGTGGTACTCAGCACAGTACTAAATTTCTCCAGAGGGTGAGGTACACATACTGGATTCAGTTCTCATCTACTCTGTCCCCAGACATATTATATTCTCAGCTTGACTTCTAACACATGGCTGTTCTTCAGCCATACCTCTGAAAAGACCCTCGCTCACTTGCTATCCTGCCACTGGAAGTGGAGCCTGCATGGATCTTTACCTCGTGCCAGACTGACTGTGGAAGCCCTTGTCTTGATCCTGCTTCCAGAAAACTCTTCTGCCCAACTTGAACTTGTATGAGTGCACGGCCACAGATGAATGCAAAGTGTAACTGCATACTTGTGGCAAAATTTTGAGAGCAAATTCAATCATTGATATGGTCATTGGTAATATTAAAACATACCATTGTAATGGCTATCATATAAAAATAATATATGTATATGAAATTGCAGCTCAGTTCAGAACTCAGCAATAAAAAGGGCATCTTAGGGTATGTTTACAAGTATGCTTGCCATATGTTACACTTACGAAAAAGCACGCTAATTACTTAGCAGAGATGTAGAATTGTTTCAGACCTCTGGGTACACGAAATACCTGCTTTTTGCAATAGGACTAGCTTTGCTCAATTCAGAAACTAGAATGGTTTCAGGTGATTAACCTCACAGGCTTAAAGACCTAACAATACAACAAATCAGAGTTGAACCATCTAGCAATACAAACAAGATCAGTGCATACATCTGATAGCCAAAATCTGAGGGACATTTCTATTTTATGCCAAAGAATATACCTAGTGCTTTACAAAAAGGAAAATTTAAAAGTTCCTACTTTGAAATAAGCAACACATAAATCCTGGCACCTGGAAAGCAAAAGAGCTGACACACAGATTCGAAGTACCACCTGCCTGATCCTCTATTCATCACTTTTTGGCAGAACTTATTTCAGAATCGATGTGAATTACACTTATATAAAAATTACAAAATTACCCCCCTACTTTGTTAGCATGATTACTACTTCAGCTCTTATTTCTGTTATGACAGCACACTAGAGGTCTGACTTTGAGAGCTTACATACTGTACAAATACACAGAAAACAATATTGGTTGTCCTGAAAATCTTAATTTGATTTGAAGAAGCTGTGAAGAGAGGAAGAGAATAAGAAAGCGAGGGTTGTTTATTTATACAGACAGAGGGGGAGTACTAGTATACATAAAGGTATCAGTATGTGGCTACTATTTTCATATGACCATAATTTCTATGCAGAATGTACTTCTGTTTCTTGTAATTAATTTCTTGTGAGGAATCCATTTTTTTGACAGGTTTTGGGGAGGTTTTCTGTTTGTTTTGGTTTTTGTTTAGCTGCAATTATTCTTTGAATTCTTACTGATGTAATGATATATGTTATTTCTCCCTGTTTTTTATGTCATATACATGTATATTTCTAAATGTTCTGTACACAAGGATAGCCTCCATTTTTGCAGGAAAGTTAATACAGCATATTACAGAGGAGACATATGCAGGGATTTCATGAATTCTTTTGTTTTCTGTTTCGTTTTTTTTTCTCTTAATTTAAAGGAAAATTAATTCAGACAGAATGTCTAGAGTTGATCTTTGGGTAGGGAAAAACATGATTATTATTCATGCAGCACTGTTTATTTCCATCTGTCACCATCACAGTTCTTTTAATAACTTATTATACAATTAGTTCAATAGCCTTTCTGCTCCTTTTCTACCACTGCAACATGGAACTCTTTTATTCCTATAATGTTTTCACTGTCCTCATTTTAATATCCATAAGAAAATCTATTTTGAAGGTTTTAATGGTATGTTGATTATATTTCCTATGTAGTTTCTATGATGAAGCTCCTAAACACTTTTAGAAGCTACATATAAAAATACATACAAGGTGAGAGAAGAAACCAAAGACTATTTCTACAATCTAATGAAATAGTTCTTACATCTCAAATTAAAAATAAATTTTGCACCTGCAGAACTTTTACAAATTTCTTCATGAGGACATGAAGGCTTCCCGTTTCATCTTCAGGGAGGTGATTGAGCTCCTTCAGATCAGCAACTTTTGGAGGATTCACCAAGAAAAACCAAAATGCACAGGCCTTGCAGTCCTTCACAGGAAGGTTTAGAGCAGAGAGAGGACATACATGGTAAGTTTATATTTACAGAACCAGCAGACGGTTCCTTACCAAAAAAAAAAACCAAAACCAAAGTTTGGAAGTGGAGAAAGAACAGGAGACCACCTGGCTAGATACCATCTGTTCAGAAAAAGGACCCGGGGTCCTGATGAGCAAGTTGAACATGAGTCTGCAGTTCTGCATTCGTGGTGATGCAGGCTGTATTAGCAAGGGTGTAGGTAGGAGGTTTAGAGAAGTGATTTAACACTGGAACAGACCTCTCAGAGAAGCTGTGGAATTGCCTTTTTGGGGGGATTTTTGAAGTTCAACTGGATGAGTTCCTCAGGCACAAGATCTAACTTTGAAGTTGACCCAGCTTTGAACTTGAGATTGGGCTAAACGATCTTCAGGGGCCTCTTCCAACATAAATTACTCTGTGATTCTAAGCATAATACTACAGAGGTGCAACTTTTTTCTTCATCATATGTTTTTGGCTAGGTCTGCTTGGTTAATATTCCCACCCCTAGAGGAGAAAATATGAACCTGAGAGTTGATTTGATCACTTCTGTTCTTTATTTCCAACCCATGTATCTCTAAAGATCTGATACCCAGAGGATAATTTCCTGCAAAATTTATCCCACAGGATTACAAAGAAAAAAGTATAAGAATGTATTAGTTAAGAAAGAATGTTTTGTTTCTATTTGTTTAAAACATGGGGGAATTTTCTTTTATATAAATGTTTTAAATGATCACAGTAGGCCATGAGATCCATCTCAAAATCTGTTTGAAATATATAAATACAGAACAAGTGGATGAAAAAGCAGTTGTGACTGCCATCTGGTAAAAAAAATAAAGAGGCCAAGGACATCTACGGCCTGTGGAGATGCAGATGAACAAATCCAATGAATAGATACTGGTATTTCGATAGTTGTTATTTCAGTAAAAAAATTCAGAAACCTGTTAGTGAGTGTTGTACTGCTGCTTATTACTTCTTATTGTAGGGCTAAAAAAACACCCATCTGCCACTCTGAAGCTTTAAACAGTCTCTGAACAGGAAACGTAACTAAGAATTTTATATTTGATAGCACAAATGATAACATCACAGTAAGAAAGAACACAAAGCCTTACAGTTTTATATCTGTAGGAAGTTGTACATAAATTTCTGCAGTCCTGGAAAAATGAAAATGTATTTGTATCATTCATTCTGTTAGATATGTTCTAGAAATGGTTAACAGGCTTTCAAGTGACCCTATGAATGGTCATCACTGAAGAAATCAGAGAAGAAATCCATCACCAAGAAAGAGCAAAAAACTTGCCGGAATTTTAAATTTCTCATGGCTACTCTGCTTTAAAGCATTGTGCAAATAGTAGTATTAACCTGTATCCCTTAGCTTCTGCCAATACTTCCGGTCAGCCAACTTTTTCTGAACATACCCCATCCTCACCCGGTGTTTGAGAAACATCCCTTTGGTAGTTGCCTCAGATGGATGCTATGGGATAGGTTATGACATTCTCCTCTTCTCTCTCTCATAGGTCAGAGCATGACATCTTAAGCTGCAGCACCTTATGCTGCAAACATTTCTCTTTGTTTAGTTCAAAACAATTCAAAACTCATGCCCTCAAATCTAAAATAAGAGAGAAATTCAAATAAAAATAGGCATGCTGATAGAATATGTATATATAATGCTTAACTAAAAGGGCTTTCTTCCTGCTGTAAAATGAAGATAACTGGTGTTTTATAGGCAGCTGGTAGCCCATATGCCAGATCTACCAGATCTGGGTAGAGGAATTTGGACTAATCTAGCTTGTGCTATGGGAGAGATGGGGGGAGATCCTGCAGCATTCTATTATAGCAAGTAAAATTCCAAGAAATGTAGCTATTTTGGCCTGACCTAAACACATCACTGGGAAAAATGGGACCCTGACCATAAGAAACTTGGCCATCACCAAACCACATATCATTTTTTTCTCTTTATTCATTTTGTCAGACAGAATCTTGTCTATCTTGTATCCTATAGATCCTCTGTTTTGTTTGCTTTCTGTTTGGTTGTTTTTTATTTTTTATATTCAAGATGTCAGTTTTATTTCCTATTAGAAATATTGAAGCAAAGGTACTTAGAGACATACCATTTCTGAAGAAATAGGACTGCTTCTTATGAAAATCCATGGTTTATAATAGAACCTTTCTATATTAATTATTGTCTTTGTGCAAATACATTTGGATTATAGTTTTTTTTTCTAACACACCTCTTCCTGCAGAAGTTCCTTTCAGTGTATACGCACACATCTGACTTCTCACTGTAGTCACCCACCCTCTGTCTTACTTGTGCAGAAAAAAGGTACTTTTGCAATGCTAATAACATTCTTTCAAGTACACGCTGCCTCTAAACCCTAGTGTTAGACTGACAATTAAAAAACACACAAGAAACCCCAACCCCAACCTGCTGAAAGCCAGCTTAGGTACTTCTGTATTATATCAGTGAGGAATTTTAAATAGCTGAACTTTATTGGCCACATGAAATTCAACTAAATTCAAATCTGAAAACTCTCCTTATCTTTTCCAACAACCTTTCAGATTTGTGACCAATCCAATAAATTACCTATTATCAAAATGCAGTTTACAGTGAATGGTTCTTCCTATTTCCAGTTATAAAATAATATAGAAAGACAACTGAAATCTCAACAGTACTTTTCTAATACTTTTTCACCTGAAAAATGGATATTGCCACTCCTGGACAGAAGCTTCAGCAAAGTAAGGCTCAGTATAACTTCAAATAAGGAAGGAGATGTTTAGCCTCTGAAATACTGATACATGTCAGAGTTCTCTGAGTTAGAACGCACAAATGTAGTTATAAAACATCCTTCATTACTATTCTAATACAGAGGGCCCTAAAAATCTCTACTTCGTTGAAACTGAAGAAAAACTGGTACCTAAAGTTTTAACATTACACGCACAATCTAGTGAATGACAGATGAGGAAAGAATACCATATGTTTTGTGATCTATGTAGTTTTCTCTTTTAAAAGAAATATACATGTATGTATTGCTCACAGCTTTGTAAATGTAGTATCCTGTCTTTACATTTAGTTTAACCATATAAATAAGAATTAATCACCTGTGAAAGATCACAGGATCAAGCACTTTGCTAGAACTATACTGTTTAATGTTTAATTAATGTCACAGTACCCATGACTTTTAAATAACTGATTTGACTTCAAGAGTAGGTTGCAGAAATAACAGCAGTATGCAAGGGCATGTCATGAATGATCAGTAAGAGCCTGTATTATACTATGCGTAGAAAGGTATTTGCAAATAACAAAAAAGTTCCCTAAATGTCAAAATATAAAAAGATATGAATTGCTATATTGAGGAGAAATTATAAACTGACATGTAAAATTCTCTCTACAGTATAATTTATATTTAACAGATGAATCTGAAGCTTGATGAGTGTAAAGGAAACGTTTTCAAAAGCACTTTAATTAGTCAGCAAGCGATTGCACATAGCAGGCAAACTTACCATACAACAAATTTATAACACCATTATCACCTGTCTTGTGAAGTTAATCATTCTAGCTTGGACGTTTATTTACAGCACTATTTTGATGAGGAGTCTTTTGAGTAGGCTTCACTGGTACAGAGGAAAAAGACCTGAGCAAATCAGAAAGCCATCTGCCAGAAGGGTTCCCTGCTAGTACCAAAGGTGCAGGTCAGATGATGGTGATGATGGGGGAACTTGGTAAAAACTATCTATTTTTGAGAGGGCCAAAAAAGTTGATGACAAATAGTGAACAGAATGTTCAGAATGTTTTGATTCCCTTGTGAATAAACCACAGACCTTTCTTTCACACTGTGCCCAGGAGATACTATCAATATTGGTACACTGGGCATAGGCAAAGAAAGCAGAGAATATAGCAAGCATCAAGAGGGAGTATGGTACAAATTAGGGATTATCCCCATCTTCTTGGGTTTTTGTTTGTTTGTGTTGTGGTTTTTTTTTAATCAGAGTTAGGTTGATGGTTGGACTAGATGATCTTAAAGGTCCCTTCCAACCTAGAGAATTCTATGATTCCATGATTCTCTTGCATACTAAATTACAAGAGTAGCTGGGGAGGGAGGGAGGGGGGAAGAAAACAAACAGAAAACACAAAGAGGAATAAAGACCTTCTGTGTTAGTCGTGGGGAAGTGGAATCTATGCACATTTCTGTGAGCTAGAAATGTTTAGGATATATTTATACTGGAAATCACAAAGCCATCAAGCCTGTGTTTGATCTGCAAGCAAACAGAAATGTAATTAGAGTCAGGTAATTCTTGGTTATCCTAATTGGAAGAAGCATTTTAATGAGACAGCTAGAAACTATCACAGAAACAAATGGCACTAGATTGGCATTCATGAACAGTGACACTATAAGCCAAGGTTCCCCTTTGGAGTGGCTGCAAATCTGACAAAGAGCAAAAAAAAGGGCCAGCAAAGCTTGGGACAGTCACGTGCTAGACCTTAGAAGGAAGTCAAGGCAGCTACTTTGGGAAGCAGGAGTAACTGAAAAGTCAGACACAGAAACTGTGTATAATCATTGTATGCCCAAGCAATGTTTTCAGTATTCCTCCTTGATAGCGTGTCCGTACTCACACCTCCTATACATTTTCTCTTGGTGCTTGAGCTGCCAAAAGGAATTTATTGGATTGTGAATGGGTAGGGATGATCTCTGAAATTATGAATGTACAAGAGGCAATCCAAGTTACAAGACCATATTGGTGCAAAATCTGATCAACTTGAGAATGCCTTCCACAGAGAAAACTTACAAGGCTCTGTGTTACTCCTTACCATCTCATAATTCTGGGTTTCATCTGGATGTTCACCATTGCCTCAATGACCAGACACAAAGTCTTGAAACTCATTAGATAATTTAAGGGAATTATTTGGAAAACTACAAACCTGAAATTTTGTGAGCAGTCAAGGAGCACCATCTGTAACATTCTGTTCAAAGTACATTATAAGAAAAAAATGTTGAGGTGGAATCTCTATTGTTTTGATATTCAAAAACATACGGTGAACCCAGATGCCAAACTATGTATTTAATGAAGCATGCTGTTCTATTATACACGTATATAAAAAATAAGAAAATGAAGGTCATAAGAGGACAGCATTTTTAATAATTTCCTAAAACACCTTTTGTATTTGACAACATTTCAAACCTTTTAGTGGTTTTGTGTTTTCCAGTAACCTATTTTTATTCTTTTATTATTTACGTAGTTGCTAGCTGAGACATGCTTACTGGCAATGTATGCATGCTCATCTTCAAGAGCTAGCAAGAGAAAAGTTAAAAATAATAGGGAAATGGTACCTGCAGCACAGATGGGAAAAATCCCAAAAGAGCTGGATAAGCTTCAGGTAAATGTCATATTTTTTAATAAAATAAAAAAAAGTTCAAGTCAGCTCTTGTTTTCTCAGAAGCAGCTCAATCAATCTTAGCCAAGCTGTTTGCTGGGTTTTTATTTAGTGTTACCCTAATGCCAAACACATTCCGATGTCAAAATGAAATAGGGGTGGAGATAAGGAAGATAAATAAATCTGATAAAATAAATAAATCTGGTAATATAATGATTGTATATTCATTACCCTTACTGCCGACATTTGTGCCGTCAGACATCCAAAGAATGTAGATATATGCTTTCAAGACAATTTATTTTGAAAACTTACAGGTTTGAACAACAATAACAACAATTTTGTTAAAACCCCAATCCAATATATTCTGAATGCTGAGTGGATTTAAAGATTCAGTCTGAACATTACCCTGATTGTTGTGGAGGCACTGAGATTGGACAGTGAAAAATTTGCATGACAGGGAAAAGGTAAGGAGAGCCAGGGAGGTAACTAGCACTATGTAGGCTAGAACCGAAGAAGTCCTCTCTTTTACCTCCTATCACCACTAGAATTTGCTTCTCTTTTAGTTTTCTATTATCCCATGTCCTTTGCTATTCTGAGTCATGAGAAATCCTGCATCTTGCCAAATCGGACTTGTCTTTTTACAGCTGCAGCTGCTCTTTAGAAATAACTCAAAGCTGACAACAGTCATGGCACTTTCCAGGTTGCTACTTGAAAAATCAGATTCATCATCTAGGTAAAGATGATCTCATCACATATATCCCAGTTTGTACCTATGAATCCCTTGTTTCAGCAGTGTTTTCTTCATCTCATCGTTTTTCTTCTTCTTTGGTAATCTCTTTCAAGGCAGGTGAATTCCCGCTTCCCATACTACTTTTTCCACTACTTTTCCACTTCATGTACTTTTCTACTGAAATCTCAGGGCAGCAAAGAAGAAAATTCTTGTTTCCTTATCTCAAGCACCAGGGGAGCTTTTCCATGCTGCCAGTCTATGGGGATGGTGTTTGTTATGCCAGAATCATAGAATCATAGAATCGTCTAGGTTGGAAGGGACCTTAAAGATCATCTAGTCCAACCATCAACCTAACCCTGACAAAAAAATAAATAAGAAATAAGCAATAAAAAATTACTAAACCATATTCCTGAGGACCATGTCAACTCGTCATTTGAATAACTCCAGGGATGGTGCCTCAACCACTTCCCTGGGCAGCCTATTCCAATGCTGGATAACCCTTTCCATGAAGAAATTTTTCCTAATATCCAATCTAAACCTCCCCTGGTGCAACTTGAGGCCATTTCCCCTTGTCATAGAAACACGCAAGCCATTGTGAAGAAGTATCTAACTGGGAAAAGTAATGGTTGCCATGAAATTCAAAGGCTGGGAGGTTTCTGAGGTATAAGAACCAAAATAAGAAGGAGCAGCTGAGCTGGAGAGAGTCGGTGGAGTCTGCACAAAGACAAAGCAAAAACTGAGAAACTCTTACAAGCCATGTCAAAGTAGCAGAGGATGAAGGCAGGAGGATCTAGAAGGAATGGAAACAATTCTGGAGGAGAAATAACAAACAGAAAGACCAATGCTGGCCAATGGTCAAATAACGAACAGGAAGACCAATGCTGAAAAACAATGTCTGGCTGAAAGAAAGGAAGCTTTACCTACCATTCCTCAGTTTGGTTGGCAAAAAATTCCCAATATACAGGACCATTCCAAAGATGCTTTGCCTATTAGTTGGCTGCCAAAAGTAGAAATAGGAGTGAAAGCTGTATTTGTAATGTAACAGAACACTACTATTATAGATGAGATAATTGGTGTCTGACATCTCTCCATAATTAACCTTCTTCATTTTACTGTATACCTATCTTAACCTTTGTCAACTACTGTCTTTTTCCTGTAGTGCGAGACATTATGGTCTCATTTCTTTTAATATAAAAGAGGCCATGAGATTCATATTGCTGTTTATTATCATTACTCCTAATGATATAATGAAGTATTACCCTTGGCATTTTTCTGTACGTCTGATCAAGTAGATTGGGATTTGCAGCAAGGTCCTGTTTAGACATTGAATGAAACCAACAGTCATGTTTAATAAATCTTATGTTCTGTCAGAAAAAGCAGCTTATTACTAATGAGATGTATTACGTTATTCAATACCCAAATAAAACTGTATTTCTCAAGCATGCATGCCTGGGGCACAAATCTGACAAACACTTAGGGAAGCGAAATGCTGTCCAAAGAGACAGTGATTAATAAAGACCAGTTGGGGGGAGGTTGTTTCCACATTCTAAAATACTGGCTTTGCTATACTTATTTCTTGGAGTGTATCCAGTCAGAGAGAACAGTGTAAGGATGCTAGAGAGAGCTTCAGGGAACTGAGGAACATTCACAGAGTCTCTGCCTACTGGCTGAAATGCCAACACCTTATATGGCTATGTTGCTGGAAGCGAGAAAGATTTGCTCAGTTACTGAAGTGATGCCTGGGCATCTTCAGTTTCTTTAGTTGGGGTTGAAGCCTAACTGAGAATTATGGTGAAGTAACATTACATTTTGCATTACAAAAGATTTTTGTAGATATTATTGGATAATAAATCTTATGAAAAGCTATTGAAGGAGCAGGGACTGTTTAGTTTGAAGAAGAGGTGGCTGAGGGGAGACCTCATCACTCTCTACAACTACTTGAAAGGACATTGTAGAGAGGTTGGTGCTGGTCTCTTCTCACAGGTAATTAGCAATAGAAGAGGGAATGACTTT
This sequence comes from Calidris pugnax, assembly GCF_001431845.1. Taxonomy (NCBI): domain Eukaryota; kingdom Metazoa; phylum Chordata; class Aves; order Charadriiformes; family Scolopacidae; genus Calidris; species Calidris pugnax. The sequence continues at coordinate 4,347,091 of NW_015090990.1, forward strand.
AAGCTGCAACAGGGTAGGTTTAGACTGGACATTAGGAAGAAATTCTTCACAGAAAGAGTGGTCAGACACTGGAATAGGCTGCCCACGTGGTTGAGTCACCATCCCCGAATGTGTTTAAGAGTCATTTAGATGTGGTGTTGGGGGATATGGTGTAGGGGAGAACTTTGTAGAGTAAGGTTGATGGTTGGACTCGATGAACCAAACGGTCTTTTCCAACCTGAATGATTCTATGATTCTATGATTTGCATAGCATTTTAGCCTGGCTGCACATTATGGACATGGCCTTTACTCAAAGAGGATTTGTATCATTCAGTTAGCACAAAACACTTTTCACAAGCTACACTATAGAAGAAAAAACATCATTGCTTTCATCCTCTGCTGGCCTACTAGTGACAAAACCTAAAACATGATATGTCCACACAATGAGCATAAACAGCTTTCTTACACCTTAGAACAGTCACATCTATAGAACTGATGGTACCCAGTACTAAGCCACAATCACCTAGTCCTTCCCTGCTTACTTCCACATATGTAGAAGTTCCTGCATAAGAATGCCCTTATTGATTCAGAGACTTCAACAGCCACTAGAAGTGGATGCCTAGAGAAGCGACTTCTATGTGCAGCAGATTCTCCCAGTAGTTTACTTCACCCTTCCTACTTCTGCTTCATTTTATTTAAAGCTCACCTCAACACACCTGCCAGCTGGCCAGAAAACATAAAAAAGCCCACACCACAGAGGAGTCAGAATGCAGTAGAAATGTTTTGGGAGAAATACCCAATTGGTGTAATCATAGATAATATTTATTTTCAAATTCCTTCCATGTAAAAGCAAAAATCCCTACAGAATTTAAGAGAAACTTATTTTTCGAATTGTCATGGTTTAACCCCAGCCAGCAACTAAGCACCACGCAGCCACTCGCTCACCTCCCCCTAGTGGGATGGGGGAAAGAATAGGAAGAGCAAAAGGGAGAAAACTTGTGGATTGAGATAGACAGTTAAATAAGTAAATCAAAAGCAGCACACACGAGCAAAGCAAAACAAGGAATTCATTCACTGCTTCCCATCTTCAGGCAGGGGTTCAGCCATCCCCGGGAAAGCCAGGCTCCATCACACGTAATGGTTATGTAGGGAGACAAACACCATCACTCCAAACATCCTCCCCTTCATTCTCCATTCCCCAGCTTCACATGCTGAGCATGATGTCACATGGCATGGCATATCCCTTTGGTCAGTTGGGGTCAGCTGTTCTGGCTGTGTCCCCTTCCAGCTTCTTGTGCACCCCCAGCCCACTCACTGGTGGAGCAGAAAAGGCCTTGACTCTGTGTAAGCACTGAGTTATCCCTGCGTTATCAACACAGTTTTCAGCACAAATCCAAAACATAGCCCCACACCAGCTACTATGAAGAAAATTAACTACCCCAGCCAAAATCAGCACAATTATATATTCTATAGCAGTTTCACAACATATTAACAAATATGGAAAATGCTATAGTTTCTATTAAATTATATGAATATATAGAATTCTCTCCTATTGCACTCCTCTTCAAGAAATTCTATAAAAGCTGTCCATGGAGGTTTGTAACTTTGTATTTTTCTCCTGTGTTTTCTAGTTGCTTATAAAATATTCAAATATATTTATACATTCCAAATACAGATGTAGTTCTCCTTAAGACTGTCTTCTTTTTTTATAAAGAACATTTAATTTTAGCATTTATTAACCTTGTTATTTACAATCAGTATGATAGTATTAACTAATTTAAGTATTTGCATTGCTGTTACAAAAATTTTAAAAATAAATTAATTAAACCATACAGTAATCTTAAAATGGCTGGCATTCCATTTGGCACAATGGAAAAGAAGCACAGTAATTATGTTTTTGCAACACATTCATGTATTCAAATATATGGCTTATGATTTATAGTCAACATTTAGTCCTTAAGTGGTTTTATAATGAAAAAAGATTTTAAGACTCAAGAAAAGGAATACCCTGATACTTGATTAAGTCTCATATTGCACAGATATAAGAAGGAGCTGGCCTTTGGAATAATGAGTAGGGAAAGCAGCTTGGGCAGAGCAGAAACTACTGGGTAAAGAGTAAGGAACAGGTTGTGCCTATTTGTGCTGCTTTTTATTGTTCCTAAATAAATGAATGTTAATTGAGAAGAAGTGCTGTTACATATTTTATGACACTCTGGGTACATGCTCTGAAATCCCATGAGGCCTGGTTTAAATTCAAATTAATCCTAAACTACACTTAATTAGCATTGCTGTAGTTGATTTTGCTTTTTCTGTTGTAAGGAAGAATATGATATCTTACAGCTTTGCTGTTTTCAAATGTTAAAATATATGATGGAGGTGAAGAAGTGATTTGGTAGCTGAATGACTTCCTGGCAGGAGAGAATCTGACAGGATGGCATTTTACTAATTAAGAAGAGTGCCGGACTAACCAGATGGGAAAAATACATACTGAAACTTTTTTTCTTTCTTTCATTCTTTTTTTTTTCTCCCAAGACAATGTAGAAATAAACAAGGACAATGAAGGGCATGCAAAGAAACACTGGTAAGTAAGGCAATTTGCTAGCATAAAATAAACCTACACAAATCAGATAGAAACCAAATAATCCTGCTTTAATCAGATCAAAATTAGACAGTAATGTGAGCAAGACATTTCTGTGCTTCGGGCCCATCTCTAACATAAACACATAGTGTGACTTCTGGCAAATTAGTCAGGACTAGATCTATACATACATTTTAAGTGCCTAAATCCAGCACACAAACATCTTTATGATCCTTGAAAAAAAAATCAAGGAGTTTAAGAGATTTTCCAGCTCTTTTAGAAAAAGAGGAGATAACACAAAACAATCCACGCTAGCGACAAAATGAGAAATGTGATTTAGAGAATCCCAACATGCTAAACAACAGTGAGAATTTTTTTAACTGTCTTAAGCTCAATAAAGTTTCTACTTTCTATGCTCTAAGTTAAATTACTGAGGAGTGTAAAAGAATAATGCAACAACGTAAAAAAGATGGCAAAATAGAAAAGTCAAGGCACAAAATGGGATCAATAGCCAGGCAGAAAAAAGATGTATTCTGGTAATACATCTGTAGTAAGATAAAGACAAAGGAAAGGGAGATGTGCTACTCAGTGGGCGATTAGAGATGGTATTGAAAAGCCTGATATCCTTTTTACTTTTCTTCACTAGAAAGGTCAACCTCAATTGGCTGGCTAAAATAATTAGTATCAGTGACAAGGGGAAAATATAGGCTGGAGTGATAACTTAGATAAAATATTTTCAAACCAGCTGGGTTTGAAGAAATTCCTTTGAGAATAAAGACATTCTGGAGGCATTAGCAATTATCTTTGAGATCTTGTGAAGAACAGATGAGCTTCTAAATGAATGAAAAAGGACAGAAGTCATGTTTGTCTTTAAGAGGACAGAACAGAAGAAACCAGGGAATTGCATGCTATTCTGCTTTACTTTCATTCTGAGAAAAATACTGGAGCAAATTATCGAAAAAGTTTGTTTAAAAACTTAAGTTTTTGTTGTTTTAAGGATATAAAACAGTCAGCATGTATTTGTTGAAAAGTATGGTGGAAAGCCTCAGCTGAAGCATATTGTCCAGTTTGTTCATTGTACCTTGTGGAAAGTGTGGTTCAACTGAAGAATAATTAGAGATTTAGAAAAAAAAATCTGTAAGAAAGAACAGAAGGTCCCTTGGGAGGCTGTGAAATCTTTATCACCAATATAGATCTTCAAAACAGGCAAACATATGTTAGAAATGGTTTAGGTAAAGCTGATGCTGCCTTTGGCAAGGATGGTATCTTCAGAGGGCTGGTTCTAAGCACCAGTAAAATAGAAAATCAGTCAGTGAAGCTGATTGTCAAAAGCAGCAAAGTGGGAATGACCTACTGCCTACTGTGTCATAAAACATGCAAACATTGTTAGAATTGAGGCTGGAACCCAAAGATTGTTGTAGTAATGAGACAAGAATTATAATCTCTGTGATTTGCCCCAATCAGTCCATGCAAAATAGAATTTTCATCTCCAAGAGACATGAGTAGAAAGGATTCAGGACTACAGAGTATTACCCAGAGACAGCAGCTCTACTTAAAGCACTGCCTCATACTCTGTGCAGGAAAGAAGTTAAGCAGCGGAGGCTGAAGCAGCCTCCATGAAGCCGCTGGTACCATAACCCTAAATTCTTTTTGTGATTCTTGTCTTTAGCTACTCTACTATCTGTCAACAAGGTATGAGTAGACAGGTTGGAAGACACAAATGTATCAGGGGTTGGACTGATGGAACAATACTTTATCAGCTCATTGCCTTTGAAGAATGTGGAGAAGAAATTTAAGATCATTTCTAAAAGGTCCAGCCCATCGTGTAGATCAAATCTGCAATAAGAGGGCTTTAGAGACAGCTATCAATTTGGCTGTTCTTCGGAATATGGATGGAAAGGTAAAGCCAAGCACCAGGGAAGGAGGGCCTCTGGTACTTCATTTTCTTATTCGCAACTAACCCAATACCTGTGACTTTACCTTTCCTGGGTTTACTCCCCATATTAAGAGCTGCCTTTCTTTAATGTTCTTTTTGCCTGATTTCCCTTTTGCAGTCTAAAATGCAGTTGCTATATACTGTGCCAGGGAATGATTTTTCAGTTTTGTGTAGAATTCTCCCATTTGACATACACAATTAACTGATTGCAGTGCAATTTAAGAGCGCTGGCAGGTATGTGGCAACACTATAGGAATGGTCAAAATCTAGTCAAATAACTGTATTTCCAAATAAAGACAGAAAATAACGTGAGCAAAATGACACTTAGAACATTTAATTCTAGGCCCTTCATGTATATCTACTGAAGGGAATTGGTAATTAATACCGACAATTTAATATATAATAGCTTTATAAGTGTGGCAGTTTTAAGCTGTCCCATGCTTATTCAGATCTCTGATACAAGCCAAAATTCTCTTACATCTTTTTCTTCCAGGAAGCCAACAATAAATGGATACAATGCTAGAAGAGCAGGTGTGTTTTCACTCAGAGGAAGCAGCTACGGATATGAAAATGACTTAGCAGCTGGTGAATAAGAAGACTGAAGCTGTGCCAGACGAAGTAAGTGAGCGTGTATGTGAGTGTGTGTGTGTGTGCGCGCGTTTTGCCACTAATTATGCAAAAAGGCCCAAACCCATTGATCGTGTGTTTCCCTCCCTACTTCACCAGGAATAAATCTTACAGTGTGACAACTCTTTCAGAAAGTCAGCTATTACCAGTGATGTATTTTCTGCATTAGAACTGAGAACACACAATGAATTATCCTCTTTTTTTTGTTATCATTTGGTACATATATTCTTACTTACAGCATGGTAAGAACAAATATCATTTGCAAGAAGCTGGTCGGCATTTTTGCATATCATTTCGACCTCTTAGCTTCACAGACAATGAGGCTGTATTCAACCAAGCACAGTGTCAACACACCATAAGCCACTACACAGCACATAGCTTCAAGCTTTCTTTGCTTAACGTTGGGGAAGATTTACCATAAAATTCAGCGGGCACAGCTGCTGATTTATCTTTGCTGCCTGTAAACATCAATATATTTTAGTTAAACCTTGAGCAGCCTGACCACTCAGTGAATGCTCAGACCTTTTTGGTTTATAGAACTTCACTGCAATTGTAAGATTTATTACATTGTAATCTTACATTGTAAGATTTACAGAAACACTCATGTGAGCATCTTATTTTGTCTTACACACTCTAATTAGTCAAGCTTAGACCCACCAAACTCTCATAGGAGGACTGTGAGTAAGAATCAAGAAAAGCACTCTGTTGAAGTCACAAAGCCATCTTTTCATTTATAAAACAATTTTAAAATCAACATGAGGAGCTGGAACAACTATATCAACAAGAAAAAGACTGCAGAGATGAATCATTCCAAAATATTTTTTCACTGTGCAGAGAAACAGAACTATTTCTTTTCAAATACCACTGTAACATACAATCAAATAATGTTGAAAGGCAGAATACTGACTCCATGTGTCAGGGAAGTTACAGATATATTTTCAGTTGCTCTGTAAATTTTGCATCTTGTAAAAATAATTAAAGGGAATTTGTGTTTTCCTTAAAAAATGAAACAGAATCAAAGCATTTTACTAGCTTTCCCTATAAATTTTATTCTAGGAAGAAGCCTGGAAAGTTTATTCCATTGTACAGTTTTTAACTAAAAAAACCAATAGGAGGTGTATATGGAGACCCTGTTCAAAACTCCTGCACTAAATAAACTGCATTAAACGGTTAGATGCTGTCATCAGCTGAAGAATGGAAAAAATCTCTAATTGCTCGTGAGGCCTTTTTCTCAAGATCTGTTTCCAATGCACTAATCAAGAAGGTTGCCTCGCTGTGTATTTCCATAGACATACCTTCTGTTAAGCTTTGTGTGTAGTTAGAACGATTACTAACAATGAAAGCCATGATACTGTGCGGGTGATTTGTTGGTCATCACAATTTAACTGTAAACACAGTCAAACTACACACGGCATCTTTTCAGAAGCCAGATAGAATTCACTGATTATCTTTAACAAACCCACTCAAAGGTTTTATCTTTCAAATGAATATTCTAAAATAATAAGAAATAATTCTGAATGGACGTTCTAAGATCTTTTGGAGCTTCTGCAATAATAATGTTCCCTGTCCTTCTACAGAACCCTGTCTTTTACAGGATGCTATTTAATGTAGAGAAATTCCTACACATTTGTATCAGCATGAAGTCATTAACATAAGAACATATGCCACGTTGGTTCAGACCCATCTTCTCTTCAGCGGTGGCTAGAAATCAATGCCCTGGGAAGAATAAGAACAGGGCAAGCATATGTAATACTTCCTCAGAGTCTTGTCCCAGCTGCCAGCTATTTTCAGGTCAGAGAAGTTCCTGAGATTGATGCTGCCTGTCTCTTTAGTTTCCCTCAGTGAATCTCTCAAGTATTTACTTGTCCAATCTCCCCTTGAACACATCCAAAATTTTCATATCCTGAACAGTTTTGAAAAGAAGTTCCATAGGTATACTAACACGGGTCCATTAACTTAATGACTTTGCATCAACATCTTCCTCCTTTTTTGCAAACTTTGGAATTTTATGAGACTACAGAAACAAAAATAATACCATGGAATCTGTTATCTTGCTGCACTACATTGCTCCCCTTTTTGCCAAGGAAGAAAAAGGGTCATAAGATCCCAGAAATGAAATGTATTATTTTAAATACATCTCTTCTTTGACTTCTTCCACTCTTACTCCACACTGACAGCCTGAATAAAGGCTTGGGATCAATCAACATTCAACAAACAGTGCAAAGGCTCCTTATATCAATCCCTAAATTAGATACTGAATATAATATAGCTCTATCTAAATCTGCAACCAAGAATTATTGAATTTTAACAAGGAACAGAGGGAGAAGGCCTATGCAATGTAGTTGATATCAAAATATCTCACTTCTTCACATTGACAGGTCTAAGGAATTAATGCTTATATGTAAAATCTCCTGAATATTTGTCTCTGTGGCAAAAAGGCACTGATGGTAGAGAAAATGAATTTTCCAAGGCAAGTGTTTTCCCTATGTTGTTCTACAGAAACTCAGTTTCAGTATAGAGTGGGGAGAGGGGAAGACACAATAAGGGTAAAACTTAAACAGAGCTCAAGGGTCTGCATAATTAAGTTCCTTTGGAGCTTAACTAAGAATCAGTGGATTGGCTATCCTTCTCTAAGCAGTATTTCACCCTCCATCTTGTTGCACTCTCTCTATATGTAACACAGGTTACATTCTATATAGATGAATAGTTTTACAAAGCTGTTGTTACTTTCTATTGGTGTCATCATCATCACTGGCTTTTTCTTCTCAATATGTTAAAAAATATGTATTATATTCATTACAATATTCCCGAGCATGTAGTGTTGCCTGTTCATGAGCTGCTCCCTTTTCATGCAGGGCAACCTTCCCCCAGGGTAGCAAGCCTCCAGAAATCATTGACATCACTCACAGAAATAAGGAATGTCGCCGTGGGTCCAAAGCCAGTTTGCAGCTGTTTCTGCTGAAGTCTCAGCTTCAGAGAATGCCTGTTTGCTTGCAGCTGCATTTAAGGAAGTTCTTCAGTTGGGTATTTCTCAGTGGAAGTTCCCAGCTAATATTAGTCATAAGCAGTACTGAAGTACAGAACTGCATTTCATAATCCTGTTGACACTCCTCCCAGGCAACTTAAAAATTGCCTACGCTGTTACTAAAGAGATGAGAAAAGAAAACCCAAACCTTTGGTTTCTACACTTTGTAAAAGACAATGAGTAAATTATACTTAGGAACGTCAGCATTCAGATATATACAAAAAGCACAAGATGAGGTACAAACTTTATAATTTTACTAACACTACTTTTATGTTGCTTATAGTGCACCAAGTCTGTATGTCTGCACTTTGGATCATATATTCTTTAATTAGCTTCTGGAACCCAGTTTTTGTCTGTTACAACCTATGGGGAAAATACAAACATACTTGATGATTGGCATTTCATATACTAAGGTTTCCACAGGCTCATGCTGTTGGGAAAAAAATTAAAAGATTCAGCCTCGCCTTCCTTCTCACTACGGAATGTCAATATTCAGTCTAAATTAATCCACAATTCTCCTTTTCTGACCAGGAAAGGCATTCCAAGAGCAAAATTTTTTTTTGTTAAAACAAAATTAATTTTTGTTTAAAAAAAAATTATTTTGTTAAAACAAGAAGAAGAAGAAGAAGAAGCTATTGAAAGAACGGAGAAACGCCATAGGGTAGCACAGAAACCCAGCACCACGCACACATTCCTTTGGGACCACTGTTTAAAAGTTCTGCTAAAGGTTTAAACATCTGACGTGAGCCACCTAGTGTCTGAACGAATGGCTGCATTACGAAGTTGCAAGAAACATTTTAACCTCTTCCTGACAGCTGGTAGAAGCCAATTTGTGTTTATAAGCTTAAAATTGTATAAAGGAATCAGATTTTAGCTTTTGCTGAAATACAGCCTTTTGGCAACTGCCACACCACAAGCCTACCGTAAGAGCAGTCAGTTCCTTTTGAGATCTCTGCAGTTTAGCCAGTGAACACGCTGTTAACACATCAGTAAAACTAATATTCCTGTTACAATACCACTTCAGAAGTAATATGTCAAACAGTAAACAGTATACAGCTGACAGGAGGTAGTTAAATAGACTGCTTAACCCACTTGGAGCAAACTTTTAAATTTTCACTTTGAAAAAGTATCCCAAAAAGGTTTCTAAGTATAATTAGTCAAAATAAGACTCTGAAGATAAAGTGAAATAAAATAATACAGACATGAACCTCTTCACCACCACTCCGAAATTCTAGGTAAGTGGTTTGTAATGTTTTTTAACATTAGTAGACTCCTAAAATCTTAAATCATTCTTAACTACACTAATATACACTTGTTCTTCCCAGTTATCTTGTGAAGACTACATATAGGAAAGCAATTCTGCCTTAACAATGACATAAAAATGTGAAATATTGATGTGGGACGAAAATACAGTAAGATGTTACTGGAATAGCTGTAGGGGAGGAAATACAGAGACTGAAGAGGAGGAAGCAGAAAAAAACAGAAAAAGAAAGCAAAGGACAAAGAAAAGGACAAAAAACAATTGACTGTAAAGCAGAAAACTCTCTAAAAGATTAAAGTTTGAGATCAAGTTAGCTACATAATATAGGGTTTACATTATTTTCACCGGTATTTTGCTTTTCTTCTATTTAACTATTTATTCAAAGGGTTGGAGTCTCTAAGAACATCAAAATGGGTTACAGTAAAGGTTGTAACATACGCCTTAATGTATTTGGGGAGGAAAGGTAGTAAAGAAAAAAACACTATTGAAGACAGAGGAAAGACCAGTTTCTCTTGTGCCTAATTGTGAAAGAATTATTACTGACAAAGTATTAAGTGAATGATGCATGTGATTTGAAAAGTCGTGTTCGTAAATGGTTGTCACTTTTGCTTAGTCAGGTTTGAGCCCTTCACAGCTAATTTACATTAAGTATATTTCTAGAATTTAATAAACAAACTTTTGTTTCCTGTAACAACTAAGGTGCAATCATAGTGTTTCTGAGATGGTATATACATTATGCCTCTATTCAAATTCAGGTAGCCATCATCTTAGTTGATAAATGTCTATCATCAGATAATACCTACTTGTACTTTTCTGCTCTCTATCTCTTTTTAAAAGCAGCATTGGTTAAATTACATTTACATACATTGATCTGATTTTAAGAACTGCAGGTTTTATTTCAGTTGCTAACTGAGATATCTCTTACCATTTTAAGTGCAGAACTACTTGGCAAGACTGAATAAAAATAAAAAATGTAGACATTAAAAAAGAAACAATACCGTCTTTTTGCACCCCTTTAAAAAAAAAGAAAAAAGACAAAGAAAAAAGACAAAGACAAAGAAGAAGAAAGAAAAGAAAAAGAAAAAGAAAAAGAAAAAGAAAAAGAAAAAGAAAAAGAAAAAGAAAAAGAAAAAGAAAAAGAAAAAGAAAAAGAAAAAAGAAAAAAGAAAAAGAAAAAGAAAAGAACTGGTTGAATCAAACCTTGGATGTCTCAAACACCCTGTCCCTGAAAGAGATAACTGAATCCCTCTTTCTTGGAAACATGATAATACAGCAAACCTCTCAACCTTAATAGTTCATTAGAACCTCACTTCTCAAAAGTGGCTAACCAGGAAGTATATTTATTGCCTCATTAAACTATCTCCCCTTAAGTCTCTTCAGTCTTAGTACAGGCCAACACAGACCAAAAGAGTTGTTAAAGACTTTAGCAGGAAGGGTAAATTGTAATAGAAGTAACCTTCAAAAGAGTACTCAGAACAAGACCTGGCTACTGTGAAGAGACCACCACCTTCCTGTGGCTTGTGTTTGAGCTCAGCCCTGGGGCACACCCCGGGCAGGTAAGGTTGGCATGGCTGAAACACAGGTTCCCATCTGTGTGTGGGCAAAGGGACCAGTTCTGCTCTGGCAGAAGAAACGGGGCAGCCTGGCTGCGTGGCCACGGGCACTGGAGCTCAGGGGCAGCCGAGGCCAGTTCCAAACCTGGAACACTCTCTGCGGCCATCCCTGCCCAAGTGTGTGAAAAACGCCTCTTTTTTTCCCATCAACTCCCTCCCTCCTACACACCTTCAGAAAAAAGGTTGTACTTTACGTGTGACCTAAAGAGAGAAGAGCTTGTAGCAGCAGCAAACTATATTCTTATCAGTGAAATTCATTGTCTGCAGAAATTAAATGGGGGGGAGGAAGGGAAATGCCACCCTTTAGACAGAAAGTACTCCGGGCATGACAAGTATAGTTATGTTACAAATGTAAGTAGTTATTAACAAATCACGTCCAGACTGCAGCAGGAAGGGAGTTGCGGGAGGGGGGAGCAGCACGGACCCTGCCCGAGAGGGGTGAAGGGCGCCGCAGCGCAGGCGGAGGGCAGCCCAGAGCCGCCGGCCGGAGAGGCGAGCTTGGTGCCGTCTCGGCGGCGGGGAAGGCGCCGTGCCCGGGCCGCCAGCCCGCCGCTGCCCCGACCCCAGCAGCCCCGTGCGGCGGAGCGGGCAGCGCCCGGCGGCCCGTCACGGGGCGGGGAGCGGCACCACAGGAAGTCAGTTCTGGTTCCTGGGTTAAGGTGCTCGGGCGGCAGCGAGCGCCCTGTGCCGGGAGCGGCCGCGGGCTCCGTCAGGCGCTCGTAAGTCTGAGTCGCTTTTCAAACCCCTCCGTCCCCTTCCGCGGGGAACGGCGGGCGCTCGGCCCCGGGGGCTGGGGTGCGGGTCCCAGGGGCTGCGGACGGCTCCTCGGCCGCCCCTGCCCTCGGCCCCGCCGCACTTCCGCCATCCGCTCAGAGGGACGCCGGTTCCCCCGCCGCCGGTTTGCCCGGCTCCGGGAGCGGGGCGGGGGGGCGCGCAGTCGGTGCCTGCGGAAAGTGCGGGGTGGGCGCCGCCGCCCCCGCCGCTCTAGGCGGGCAGCGGGAGCGGGGGCAGCGGGCTGTCCCGGGGGTGCCGAGCGGAGCAGCGGGAGGAGGTGCTGCCTCCGGGGACAGGAACGGCCCGGGGGGTGTACAAGCCCAGCGGCCCCCTGGTCCCCGTCCCCTTCGCTGAGCGCGGAGGGGCTGTCTGCGCCTCGGGGGCTCCTGCTGGGACTCCGGCTCTTCCCGCAGGCGGGCAAAGAGGGAGTTTTGTCCATCATTAAAAAAAAAAAACAACAACAATAACAACAACCCACCACAACCTAAACGAAAGTGCAGTGAGCTCTCAGCCTCTCACACATGATTACCTCAACAGGTTTCCAGTTCCCAAGATGATGGCAGTGTAACTTACAAAATATTTCCATTGAAGAAGCTGTTTTGAAAGCAGAAATTTGTAGAGAAGTACTTGCTTCTGGATGGCATCTGTGTTCTCATGTGAACCTATGCGAGGTAGGCATGTGCGTTATGAATGAATGTGTATATACACATGATTAGTTCAAACCTTATTTTTTCAGAATTTAAGGTGTTTTCTGAGGCACTATGAAAACTCAAAACGTGCCTCTCTAGTGATCTGTGGAGCTGGGATTTCAGGATATATGCAGCAGTGTGTTGCTAATCTTTATGTTTGGGCTTTTTTGGCATTTGACTCAGAAAATTCATATTACTGCTGCTGGTTTTTTTCCCACCTATGTTGGCAAAATGTTTCTCATTTGAAGCAAGTATTTTAAGAGCATCTGGAGGCTTCATTGGGTTTGTTTACTTAAAAGTTTGTCTTACAACATTTGCTATACCCAGTTGTTTCCCAATGTTCAGGTCTTTACTCAAAAATTAAATTCTAGTTCTCGATGGCATAGCTCTGGCAACACAGCACCCAAAGGTTCTCACATTTGCAGGATCCCCTCATCAGACAAACTCTGGAGCTAATCTCTTTCTCTAATTATGTCCTGGTTAGATTAAATGCAGCGTTTTGTATTGCTGCATCTGTTTAACTACATATTGTTGTTAATAATTGTGAAAGTCGTTAAGATTTAATGAACACCTAGAATGTCTGTTGCTAAAGATAAGGGTTCACAACTTTGGGCTGAAGGTATTCCAGTTGTTGTATGGATACAACATAATTAAACCTGATTAAAATAGTGGGAGTGTTTGTTTTGGGGGCTGTTTTTGGGTTTGGGTTTTTTTTTATGTTAGGGGTGTTGGGTTGGGTTTTTTCCTTCTAACTGGATGTAGGGAGCAGGGTAAATGACAAGGAACAGTTGGCAAATTCCCTGATAAATATTGATGCATATGAAAGAGAAGCAGAAGAAGGAGCCAGTTTTTCTAACTGCAAGGAATTCTGGATATGAGATAGATAACATAAGAAGCAGTTATTTATTCCAGCAGCAGGCAGCTCAGGGTGTGACTACAGAGTAGTTTAATCCAATCTAAATCTAGACTGCTGCAGTCCTACCCACGGTTAGTCTTATGTTCCCACTGCCTCCTTGTGTTGGTAGTAGTGCTCCAGCAGGCTTGCAGTCAGCTAGCTGCCATTTAAATTTTGGGGTTGGTTTTTTTTTAGGGGGTTTGTTGTTGCTTTTTTGAGGAACTAGGGAGCTACTTCGGCGCACTCAACTGCATAGCATAGAAGTGCTAATACTGATACAAGCAAGTAGCAAAAATTTGTGGCCAGAGATGGGCGAAGGCAGGAGTATCCATGTCTGTGGCAGTGCAGACTTACATCACCATTGCATAACCCTGACTTCATGTTACATTTTTAAAGCCATTGAACACAGAAGTTCTGTCAGCCTCTTGCTGATGTTTTCTACTCCTGTGCTGGCTTCCTTGTCTTATCATGCCATTTGAAGTGGTCTGTGGAGCTGATACACATTAAAACTAACACAGCAAAAATATCTTTAGCATTTGGATTTAAGCTGGATTGGTTTGCTGATACAGTTTACAGTAAGCTGCTTGTGCTGGAAGAAAGGAAAGGGTGAGGTGGAAGCAGAAATTAGTGTCTAGGGTATGGGAAAATATAGGACCAATCTTCTGGTTACAGTTCCATCTTAAAGTGTCACTAGTAATAACTATTATTGCCCTTTTTTTACTGCATGGGGTCTAGATTTTAGGGAGCTACCAGTAAATTAGCTACCGTTCTTCTTGGTTTTCCCTACGAAGTAGAAAATCAGGTGCAGTGCTGCTATTCTGCCTGTTACATCAATTACTTTTGATACCAACAGCACAGATAAGAGCACAACTCTCAGTTAATACTCTCAGGTTCAATCAATTGGTAAACAAAAGGCTGGAAGTTAGGTATAAATTTTAAATACTGTTTTTCAAATTGAGATTTGAATTTGCATGAATGAAGTCGCCTTCATTTTCTACAAACTGTGAGTCCTATGGAACTGAACCCCATTCCCTCTATTAGAAGCTGAACATAGTCTTTTAAATTCCATTGCACTCATTTTTTGAAGTTACCTTTTATACGTACAAGATGCTGCCATTTACTAGGTAAATTGTTACTAGTGTCTCTGGAGAATTCCAGTAAAATACAAAATCAACATCAATGCAAACTGTGCAAGTTTTTAGAGAATGTGAGAGCACACTTTCAATCACTTTCAGCCATAACAATACCCTTCTGCAGTTTAGTACCCACACCTGCAGTCAGCTGTAATATCTGAATTTATTCATTGAACTATGTAAAACAGTCCTTCATTTGAAATTGTAAAAAAGCCTACCCATTTATTTAAAGATGTAGCCCAGGTATTAGAATGAATATTCCAGTTAGTAGAGGGATACTCTTTGGGGGAGGAAAAGGGTGGATGAAGTAGCCTGTGTTACTAACAGGGCTTTGAGGCAGTACACGTGGTCCTGAGATTATGAACTGCTGAACTGGTGTTTAGAGAAAAAAAAATAAATACAAAAACCTTTCGTATGAAACAACGTAGGCATTTTACACAAAATCTATAAACTTGGATTTCAGTAATACTTGTTACATCAAAGGATCCCCAAATGATTCCAAGCTGATAAGGAATTCACTTTTCTAGTAATAAAGTACAGCCATGCTGGAGTTGAGATACAATTGCTCTTGCAATATGTGCTCATCTTTAAAATAAAGTTTGCAGAACAAAAAGGTGTGACATTCATACAGCAGTCTGTTGCACCTTCTAGGAAAGTTGAACTGTGTTTCTGTATTCAGGCTCTATGATATGGAAGATATTCAAGAGCAAGAAAATGAACAAAAGCTCAAGCTGCAATCCTTAGAATTTTGACTAGAGGCCAAGACAAGTCATCCTCATACTCTTCTTGCTTGGCTTATCCATTATGATAAATTTTTATTTTAAAATTCATGTCATATATTACTATAGAAGCAAAGGACCTGTGTTTGCAAATTTCACTGTCTTGAAATTGAAGTCTGTGATGATTAATAGTGCTGTATTCTTATGTGTCAAAGTTCATGAGCTGTAATTTCAGAATTGTTATTGAAATTGTTCACAAAATATAAAAAGTTGATACCATATTGTGTGTAGAGGTCTGAGTCTTACTAATTCTTACTGGGTGGTGTTGCTGATTTTTAGATAAAAGATGTTTTAATTCACCTTGTAGTGTTGCTTGTGTTGCCATTTTCAAATATGGCATAGAACAGGACAGGTCCATGTGATCTAATGTTATTGAGCTTTTATCTTTTTATTGCTTAATGCCAAAAGCTGAGATTTATTTCATTTTTTTTAATGCTGTTATTTCACAATGCAGTAAACATTAAACTGTTGGAAACATCATAAAATCGGGTAACTGGTGATCTGCACTAATTGTAAGTCTCAGCCCTCAAACAGTGTAACTACACATACATTTACACATTCTGTACATCCAAAATTTAATTCAGAGTTAACCTGGTTTTGTTTGGCTTTTGTTGAAACCTGAACATAAAATTAAACGTTAAGGTGAGCAGAGCTATAGTTTAAACTATTATGAGTTAATGCTCGAACATACTGCACATATTAGTTGAATCTGATGTTAATACAAGTCGTTATATATGTTTTCAGTTGCAAACTTCTGTTTCTTAGCATTTTCTCTTTTTCCTTCTGATTACTTTTCAGGTCTGTTAACTTGACCATCTTTTCAGTGATGAAACAACATTGGGAATTATGGACAAAAACATTGGAGAGCAGCTTAACAAAGCTTACGAAGCCTATCGACAAGCATGCATGGATAGGGACTACGCTGTGAAAGAACTACAGCAAAAGGTAGGTGTTGGGTTCTGAATCATGTCTTTAAAGCCATCCTTCCCGTGGAGGACTGTAGTATACGTAGATTTCAGTTTCACTTTAGCTATGCGCATTTCAGTGCGTCTATTAAAGTTAGAAATTGCCATTATGAAACCAGGCCAGTACGCTACAGAGCAACTCATTAGGCTGTCAATGTGGTAGGTGGTTTTCAGGTTTTCACCCTGCAATTTTTTTTAGTTTTAAAGGTGAAAAAAGTGGTGTCTGGTTTGGAGGATTAATGAAGTCTTCTAATGTAAAAAGCAAAGTTGTAGATAGAATTTAGCCTTAATGAAGTACCTTCTGATATGTAATTTGTTTTATTAAAAAATACTTTTAAAATTATTTATATTAGTAGCTTTGATAATTTTTGTGTTACCAGGAAGATATGCCACATGAATTACTGGTTTACTTGATGTAAAATTTAAAGACTAATATATTAAGTACTGTGCAAGCTATTAGGATGAGTTTGTGTGTTGAAACATTTACAGCAAACTTAAAGAATAAGTGTTGATTTTAAAAAAAATAATCATCTATACAACTATTCTTTAATTATGAATTAACAGAAAGATTCTGAAGGCAATCTGATAGTAAGGAGCACCTTTGAATTTTTACTTAGTGTGTTATAGAAAACAGTACTTCAGGCAAAACTCCTCTAGGACTTCTCATCATGTGTGCCAGCATATTGCAAAGCTATCATTTTTGAGGTTTGTAATACTAGTTTTATCATGAATATTCTGCCCGGCAACTGAAACCTCTGTTATAGGAAGGCTTGAATGCTTTTGATGTTACAGGACATTCTGATGCTTCCATAGAGGTGGTAGGCTGGGACTTCGTTCAGGGGCAGATAAACCCTACTCAGTGTCAAGTTATGGAAGCAATAGTAGAATTGGGAGCAGGGAAAGGTCTAGTAGAGAATATCCTGATATCTGGGCACAATCCTGCCATACCTTTGCATGGCAAAATAAACTAGCCAAGGCATTGCAGAACAGATACCAAGTCAGTCATGTCTGCCATCACCCACTGTGCAGTCAGTCTCCATTCCTAGTCTGTTGCAGCAGTGCTGGGGCAAATCTGTAGCTTTTTCTGTACTTAACAAGCACAAGTAGCATGTCAAGACATTTTGTGCTGAAATTGCAACTAGCTTAACAAAAGGCAACACATTTTAAAATGTTTGGGAATCTTTGAAATTCTGTCTCTTAAGATGAAAAGTTAGTTATTTGAAGGAAAACAGGTCACGTTAATGCTCCTGGGTCATCTAACAGTACATAGAAGAAAGTTCTGTCCAAGAAACAAGGCATCAGGTGCAAGGTCAGATAGCCTTTCTAAAGGCTATGAAAGAAAACCAGAGAAGTGTGTGAGATCATCAGTGTTAAGTGATTAGTGAACTAATGCTTGCAAGATTTCTCTTTGCATTTTCTCTGGTTCAGAAATGAAAACCGAAAGCTTTTCATAAAGGTTTACCACCAGTTCAAATCTTTGTCCTAGCCGAACTTTCGGTAGTTGAATTTCATGACTTCAAAAGAGAAAAAAAGTATTTTTTCAAGAAGAGTTGATGCTATAATTAGTTGAGGGTGGTTTTTCTTTTTGTTTGTGTTGTTTTTCAGGTTTTTTAACCAAACTCCTGGTTTTTGAATGACCTTTGTACGGTGCTTTACTCTACTAACTTCCTCTGTTCATTGTGCGGCCTTCACACATTGTTGGATTGTCCATCATTCTGTTGTTAACAGTTTACTACTTAAGTTACCGATAGGCCACTTGTTTTGCCAGTCTCTAGAGCTGGGAGCCATGTCAAGCACACAGAAGCCAGAGTCATCTCAGCCAGATGGTGTTTGATACAGATGGATGGTTGGTTGTCATGCAGATCTTCTAGTTGGTAACTTGTTGCTGCCATCTGACTCAAGGAATAATTTGTGCACACTGGCTGTCAAAAGCATCTTCTCTTCTGTCTGTTTTAGCTGTCATGTCTGTGCTCTGTACAGAAGTGTTGACAAGACATTGCTGTTGTACATTTTCAATTTGGTTCTCAGTGATTTTTCTGCTTCATGAGGTCTCTTATAGCTGCTGGAGTGTACTGCTCTTTGATCACTCTTTTTTTTTTTTTTTTAATAAACTCTCATAGTACAACTACTACCTGGTCTTTAAAAATAAATTTTGCTTGTTGATTTTTTCCTGCCTGCTTTACAGACAAAAGACATTGGGCAATAGTAGGGTGTGGAATTTAAATCTGAGATTTGATAACTAGATAGCAGTGTGGATAAACTATGAATGGACATGAAAACAATGCCTAGTCTTTTTCCAGGTCGTGACTTGTTCAGTAATAAACATATTCTTAATTTCAGAAAAATTCACTGCATTTCTCTGAGTTTCTTTGCTGGGACTTCCCAAGTTTTCTTGCTTGTTTTTAGCACTACCGTAACTGCAACATTAGGCATGTGCTAATGAAATAATAGGTTTTGAGTATTAGCACCTTTCTGCCACCAGACCATTTGTTCAATTAACCTGCTATCTAACAATATTTATACACTTCGAAATGTGAGCAGTCTTAATAGGCTCTGTATGGCCTATTTATAGGATGAGATGGAGTATTGCTAGAAGAATGGGGCTGCTTCCTTGCTTCCCCCCCTATAGTCTACTACACTCAAAGGAACAGGCAAAACTCTGTTTATAGGCAATTAAACTTATTTACAGAATATCTGTTGTATGGAATCAGCAATGTTGTTGTTTTCCATTTAAAATGTATCTTTTTGAAAGCCTGTATTTGTATTGTTTATTTGTTAGAAAATACGGCAGAAGAAAGTTACTTCTTTCTATAGATAAACTAACTGACCAGCATTCTGAAGTATACTAAAATTCTAATTTTAAACCTGATGTATTCTATGCCTATAAATGAAGAATCCTATACTTAAAAGTTATCCTATCCTTTAAAACTGTCACAGTTGAAACAGTTACTGAAAATCAGAAATTATTTCCTATAATACTTTTTCTAATCAGGGCGGTCTCAAAAATATGGACTTGCCAAAGGTGATTGTGGTTGGGTTTTCACACAGAGGTCCACAACTATAATTATCTTTAAAAATCAGAGCTGCTTTTTAAATGCCAAATAGGAGACCCCTAGTCAAAACAGAATAAGATTAATGCTAATTATATTGTATTTACAGACAGAAAACTACATGCAGCAAATACGTGAACAGCAGGAAAAGATAGAGCTTCAAAACAGCATTATTGCAAAACTGAAATCGCAGTTAGCTGCTCTGAATGCTAATAGAGGTATGTACTCCAATTTGCACATTATTTCTTTTTATGCTGTGTTGCATTGATGAATAGTTCTGACTGTTGCTTCAGTTTTTACAATATACATCTCTCAAGGCAGTATCATACTTTTCTGTGAACGTGAGAGTTAACACAAATGTGCAGTTTCAAAATCTATTTATAAAATGCAACACTTCTGAGGTCTCTCTTTATCCTCTTCAAGAAATGGTGAGATTTTCTTTAGATGTAGAACCTGCTTACACTGAAGCCAATAAAAGTTATGGAAATATGGGTTCGAATCATTCACTAGAATTAAAACTACAATCATTACATATTAACTTTACAATTATCTGTTAATAAGCTTAGCTCAGGTTGTTCTAGAGGTGAATGCCATGCTTATATGTATTTTATGTTATATGAGTCTTGTGATGCTTATCGTATTGGATAACCAAAGCTTTATAAACAGGTAAATCTCTTTCAAATCAAATAGTCATTGATGGATAATTTTCCACTGTTTGTCTGTATTACACAAATAAGAGAAAAGAGTCAAAGTAACCATGTGTTAATCTGCCATGCTCATTAAATATTTATTCACACTAGCCTAACACTCCTGGTTTTCATAAATACTAGCAAAGTGGTTGGCTTTTATTTTTAAGAGTATATGTACATTCTTTATTGCTGGCTTAGTCTTCCATTGTCTCTAAGCGCAGAATTGGGCTTCTCTTGGTTGTTTAATATGAAGACTTGCTCAAAGAAAATAAAGAAGTTAATATAAGCCTAGCTTCTTTTAATTTTGCTTCTACTTAGAAGCTGGCTAGGGAAAAACAGTGACAATCAGCTGTCTTTTTTTTTTTTTTTTTAAGGTAATGCACATCCCTACATTCTGATGCATGAAGACATTGAAACCTCCAACTTGCCTTTCAGCCAGCTCTCTGAAAAACTGAACATAGCAAAGCAAAGGGAAAAACTCTTAAAGGTATGGTCATTTGCAGTATCTTTAACATAAGAACACATTTGTGCTGTGATTATACTGAGAACCTAAAGAGATAAGTGGCATTTTTACTGGTGCCTTTGAACTGCACTTCTTCTAATCAAGATCCTCACCTGACGTGCATTGAGTGTTGTGCCACTGAAGTACTTAGGTGAACAATGCATCTATCTTTGATCCTTCCCAGTACAATTGCTCTTTGGCCATTGAAGTCCCCAGAGTAGTTTTAATTATAAAGTAGGAACTTACTTGCTCATTTATTTCTTAACCTGCTAAAACCAGTGGTCAAGAAGGGGTTTTCTCTTTCTCTCATGAGAGCTTTTCATATTGCAACCGCTCTGTGTATTTTTGCAAGAAATGGAGAACCTGCACTCAAAAAGTGATAGAGTCTGGAGACACTGATGACTTGTTTGCTTTTTCAAATAGCCAGTTTTAATGCAATGTCTCTTCTGCCCCTCTTGGCTGAAGTAACACCAAGATTTTCACTACAGCCTGTTGAGAATCACAGGAATAAGGATAAAGTAATAGTGCAGAATAAGTGGGAAATGCTTGAATGGATTTTGCATATTGAGCAAAGACAGTGACAGAGACGCACAAAGTTGCATTGTTCTTATCCTAAGTCATCATACAATGTTTTTTGAGAACTGTCTTGTAACATAAAATCTCTTAATTTTTAATTTTTAATATGAATCTCCATAGCACTGAGCCTGTAAGGGTCATAAGACAACCCTTATATGAAATCAGGCATTGTGTTTAGAAAGACTTAATTTCAGGACGTGTTTCCTAAACCTGAGCTATAAACAAGTTTAATTATGCTAAATTCTGAGAAATGTGTTTTTAATCAGAACTGTTAATTTAAAAATAATTTCACTGGATTACTGTTGCTTAATTATCTTGAAGGAATCTCATTTGAGACTAAGCCTTTGGAAACATTTGAAGCATACTGTTACCAAAGATTTATATACACTTCATTTTTATTTAAAAAAAGTCTTCATATAACTTTTCTACACTAGAATCTGTAATCACAAGATGTCATTTCTTTCCTAATCTTTGCATTTATTTGGAATACAACATAGATGAAGGGTTAATTCTTTGATGGAACATCTTTATATATTTTTGCATTTCTCTGTCTTGAGTTGGATAAAAATTATGTCTTACGGTTGCACATGGAGACCTGACCAAGTCATACCTTGTTTCTGAATACTTGCTCAAGGACAATAGTTTTAAGTAACTCAGTCTTATAATGAGTAGGAGAAAGGAAGCTGTGTTTTCTGCTGTTCTCATGGGGAAACATTGAGAAATTATGTGATCTGTACAGAAGATTACAGACAATGCATGAGAAGCTGGAATCATTTCAGGGGCTATTTTCTTAATGGAATGTAAGTTATTTGTCTTTATCTGCACTTTTTTTTTCTTTTTTTGTAGTCAGTTATTGCAATTATTTCTCAGCAGTAGGTAGTTTCATATGGGTTTTGTTTCATCTGTGCCATGAACCGAAATATTTTGGATATAACTCCGTGCAGAGTCAACTATACAGTCTGTCTGCATTTAAACCCAGGCATAGTGCTACACAATTAGGGTCTTTTCAGATCTCTATTGATCTAAACCCATGCAAAGTCAGGTTGACTCAGAGTATTTATGTTCCTGTTATTGGGAATGTAGTAGCTCTCTAAGTGTTGAGAGCATGGACCTCGAGGAAAAAGTTTGCCTGGCTCAAGGCTGGCTTCTGCAGAGGCATGTGGGTATCTTTGCACTATCCTTCCAATATAAGGAGGACACTAATATTTGGTGTTGTGCCTAGTAAGCTTCCACTAACCTGGCAAGAGTGATACAAAGATGTCCAGACAGCACAGCAGAGGTATGCATGCTTCTATTAGCTCTGGCTGTGTCTTGGCCATGCCATTGATGGGCTGGCTCTGGGTGGACATATGCAGCAGTCTCTGTACAGAAGTTCTCATTTTATTTAATAAACTTGGAAGAGGAGAACCATATAGTCCCAACTTCCCGGTGAAGATGATGGAAAATTAATTGTAGTGTGATATGTTTTTGTGGCAGCTGCTGCTTTTTGCATTTTTTAAATGAAGAACTTTTGATGGATAAAAAGATGGAATGAATGTATGGAACAAGTTGGGGAAAATGAACAGTAGCAAATCACCAGGACCACACCAAGTTAACCTAAGAGTTCCCACTTGTCTATCTTTCTGAATAAATGAAGTAAAAGTGAAGAAGGAAAAAAAAAAATAAAGGTGTGCCATATTCAAAAAGAAGAAAGCAAAAGGAGACGATTCTTCACAGGGCAGGTAGTCAACCAGTGGAAAATTGGACAACTTCATGAAAGAGAAATCTGTTGAGAGTTAATAAATACATAGAAACTATTACTAAGAAGGTCTCGAAATTTATTAAAAGATGTATCCTGAATGCCTCCTGTTTTCTTTTACTCTTTCCTAGACATCACATTTTGACATTTGTTAGACCAAAAATCCATCGTCCTGTCACTGACCCAGTATAGTGACAGTGTCTTGCATCTAATTCAATAAAGTTTTGGCTTTTTCAGCTAATGAAATTTGGAAGCTCCAATATTCTATTTGGAAGCCTGTATTTTTCTAATCATATTCTATCCACATTCTGCTCTAAATGAAATAAATTATGTCTACAGCCATTGTCCACTACTGCATTAAGTGCTTTATTCTACTTCTTCACCAAAAATTTCAGGCTTGTAAAATGTACAGTTCCAGATGATAAATTATGATTACAATCTTTAAGTTAAAATGTTGCTGTTTCTTCCTGTCCTTCCTTGAAACTCAGACTCTTTTCTGTGGCTGGAGGTGCCTGGATTTATTGATACCTATTGAAACTGTCTTTTGCTAAGTCCAATGGGATTTCTCAGTGGACCATGTTCTGTCCTCCATTAAAGCTAACAGAAATCCTGAATCAACTGTAATAGGTGCATGATTAGAGCTTAAATTTCAGAGATTTAAAATGAGGGAAAGGTTAGCTTTTCTGTGTTTTCTAGTCAGTGACCATACTTGTGTATTTTACCTGCTGTTGTCAAATTCTGTTGCCAGTGCGTAATAAATTTATTTTTTTTTTGTTTACATTCATCTTCACTGAAAGAGCTGAGTGGACCAGATTGGCTCGGTGGTCAGTACCAAATTAAATACAATATTACCAGATTTTTTCAGTCCCTCTGCTTGAGGAGACCAAATGGACCTAAATTGCTGCCTGTTTTTGAGTACAGCCTAGCTAAACTTCACTAACTAGGAAGATCCAGTTACTGTTTCAGAGCCAAATCTGCCCAGCAAACAGAAAACCTTAGTAAGTGACATTACACAATGTCAAGTAAAGCTTCTCTGCATGCTGTTTCTAGTAGAGTCAGACATCAGAATCCCTGTAAATTTCATAAAACATGAAGCTAAAGTCAATACCTGTGACAGGAAAACATGCTCATGGGTTATTTTCCTAGGTCAAGAACCTCAGCATTAAACACTCTGTGGAGTTTGTTGATCAGAACTTCTTACGCTGTGAAAAAGGAGAGGAGGCTGTGTGTCAGGAATGAATGATGTATATGGTGTATGAAACTGTTCAGCCTGCAATAAATGTTTAGGTCTTTTTTTTTGTGCAGGACATAAGCAGAGGAATGGCAGATGGTAGTCATTTTGTGCTTAAAATTATGGTGCTGAAATATTTAAGTAACCAAGAGCAGCTACTGCAGTGGTCTTGTAGAGTTGTGTGCTCCAGTCAGTACCAGCTTCTGTAGTGTCACTTTGTTTCCTGTGTTTGCAAAGAAAGCTGTACTTCATGATTTTATGGTAGCTGACAATTTTATGCATTTAGCTGTTCTTTGCTGCTAGTATAATGTATTCAGTAGGATTAGTTAGGTCCTGCTACCCGATACAAGAAATTCTGGTATCAATAGCCTTTCTCTTGTTGCTTCATCTGCTTAAGCTGTCTCTACCCAATAATAAAGAGGTTTTGGTTAAACTGTTAAAATTTACAGTTAGTATTCCCTGAGACCACTTATAGTAGTTCATCAGCTGAACACTGTTTTTCCTTTAAACCATCTGACTGTTTATTCTAGGAAGCCACTGAAACACACCATTATAGTACACTTTGGGGAGCAATAAAAGGACCTGTCTTTGCAGCAGTACAGTCTGGGGACTGACTGGCTGTGGAGCAGCTCTGCTGGAAAGGAGATGGGGTCTTGTTACACAGCAAGCTGAACAAGAGCCAGCAGTGTGTCCTTGCAGAAAAGAAGGGCAACAGCTTCCTGGGCTATATTAACAGGAGCACAGCCAAGGAAGCGAGGATCTCTCTCTTTTCAGCATTCATTGGTCTGCATCTGGAATTACTATGCTCAGTTTGGGGGCATCCAGTACAGGAAGGATATTGATAAACTAGAGTGATTCCAGCAGAAGCCCCACTGAGATGGTTGGGGACTTGAGTACCTACACCATGAGAAAAAGCTGCAGAAGCTGGACTTGTCCAGCCTGGAGAAGAGAAGGCTTTAGTGGAAGCTAATAGCTTTTGGATACCTACATTGAGGTGATCAGGCAGATAGAGCCAGGCTCTTAACGGTGGTGCATGGCAAGAGGATGAGAGATAAAGGGCAGCTGAAACATTAAAGGTTCAGATTGGACATAAGGGAAAACTTTTCACTATGAGGACAGCCAGGCATTGGAAAAAGTTGCCTGGAAAGGCTGTGCCATGTCCATGCTTGGAGAATTCAAGACCAACTGAGTAACCTGATCAGACATAACTGACCCTGCTCCTAATCAGGAGCTAGAGAAATCTTGAGGTCCCTTCGAACTTGAATTATCCTCTAATTCTATAAAGCCTCTCCAAAAGAAAAGATAATGTTCATAATACAGATGTAACCTCTTTGTTGGTTGCCAATACCAGCATACTTAAAATATCCATTGTGTGGCCAGGTACTTAACTGAGCAGGTATGACCCATGTGACGTACTTACTTGTCGTGGCATTAGCTGTATAAACTTCAGCCAGTTTATAAATGTGTAAACACCCAAACTCAGTCAATATTAGAAACTAAGATCATCAAGCTATGAAGTGCTGTATTATTGAAAGATCCCAAAAGAAGTAATCGTTTCTCTACTGTTTCCTGGTGTGATATCCTGATGGTGCGCAAGAATGATTTCTATCTGTATGTACTGATACATCTTCATTGCAACATGTTGCATGGCTCTTCTCACGTTGGTTCTTATGTGGCTTTTCTCATTGCTTGCTTAAATCTTGTCCTCGCTGCCTGAAGGAGAATGTAGGAAAAATAAAACTAATGCAGTGCTCCCAGTTTGCTGAAAGCTTTTGAAAGCCCCTGTGTTATTTGGAGCCGTAATAGACTCAAACAGATTAATTATGTGTGTGCAGACCAATGCTGTATCACAGACTCAGTGAAAGTTATTTTACTGTCCTTAAGATGGAGTTTTTCTTCAAGGGTAAGTGTTGTGTTCAACACAAGCTTTTTTCTAGGTGTTTGGATTTCCAGCAAATCATTTTCAAAGGAAAATACAGGAGAAGCTGTGTCCCATTAGCTTTTTTAAAGAGGAAATGGAATTTTACCATGGAATGGTTAAACTAGATATAAGGAAGAAATTGTTTACAATGACGGTGGTACTTCCTTAACTTGCTTTGAACTTTCAGTGCCTCATAGTACTGTAATTCTTTCTAGTGTTCTAGTGCCATTTGAAAAAATGAAATCTAGCTGCTATAGCATCAGTTATAGATGATGTATGGGTTCTTTAGCCTAAAATCTTCAGTCTTGTTTGGTTTTTTCGAGAATTATACCAAAAAATCTTTCTCCTTTTTTTTGTCCTTTGCTATTTGTTCTTTTGTTTTTCATCTGCTTCCCTGAATTCTTATCTACCATGATATATACAGATTCCACACTAGAAGAGTATACAAAGTGTTTCATGGTCTGTCCTAGGACTCTACATGTATTCCCCACACCACATGCCAGAAGTGCAAAACATGGAAGAAAGGTTAGGATTAAGGAAGTTAGCAACACCTAAAGCAGAAATACCATGTAAATTCAAAGACTGAAAGAATGGGATATGTCAGATCTGCAGATGATGGTGAGAGAGGAGTTTTGCTGGGATAGAAACATTCTGGTTTTAGACAATGTGTTCAGTTTACTAAGAAGAAGAGGCTTAATCTCAATCCCTGAGATACCACCCAAATCCAGGGTTGCATTGAAGCTCTTACTATAGGTTTACTCTTCAAAGTCACAATTGAAACTAAAGAGAAAAAAAACCGATGGCTTCAAAGCCATTTTTCTGTGGGATTTTTACCCAGCTAGTATAGCTTCTTGAGGCTAAACTGTTGTGTCAGCTGCATATACATACATCCATGCTTAACCACGTGCTGTCTCTGTAGAGGGGCTCTGGACCCAGCCATACATGGCTGTCAACGTCTGGCAGAGTAGCCCTACCTACCTAATCTCCAAATGCATCAACCTCACCCTAATTAGGTCCCATTTGTAAATAAAACAAATGTTCTTGAAAGAGCACTTATCTCCTCCTTTTCTCTTCGCCTTGCCCTACCTATCTGCGGACTATCTCACTGCATTTCACTTAACATTACTTCTTACAGAGTTAACCATTTGGGCTTACTTCTCTGGCAGAGACAGACATGGAGCTTCAGGCCACCTTTTGTTACACTTGATTCAGTTCAAGATCAGTGTTTCTATAGATTTCATAAACTGACAGATTGAAGGTTTTCGTAGCCACAGTTTTTAACCACAGGTTGTTGAAAATTATCCAAGGATTGTCTTTGAGCATACTGAAAAAAAATTGTTATATTCTTCTTCATTCCACCAAAAATCCCACATTGTTATATTCTTCTGCATTGCTCCAAAAAGCCCATATATATAAATATTCTATGAATTACCAGATAGATAGTTAAAGTGGTGCCAGCCACTGTTTTCTGTTTCACAAATCTTCATAGCATTTCAGTATTTGCAATGTAATCCTGGTGATACGTACAAACTAGAGGACAAGCGGCTGGAGAGCATGCCTGGAGAAAGAGATCTGGGTTGATGGCAAGTTGATATGAGTCAAGAGTGTGCCCTGGCAGTCAAAAGGGCCAACTGTGTCCTGAGATGCATCAAGCACAGCATAGCTAGCTGGTCAAAGGATGTGATTTTCCCACTCTACACTGCACTGGTGCAGCCCCACGTGAACAACTCTGTGTGGTTTTTGCCACCTTGCTATAAGAAGGACATCAGACTATGTAGGGTGTCCAGAGGAGGAGGGTGACCATGATGGTGAAAGGCTTTGAGGGCAAGATTTACAACGAGCAGCTGAGGTCACTTGGTTTATTCAGTTTGGAGAAGGCTCAGGGGTGACCTCATGGCAGTCTACAGTTTAATGAAATTTTTTATATATTGTATGTAAAATGTTCATGTCAATGATATAGTGAGTGGACCAAGAGAGTATCTTTATCTTTTATAAACACTAATATGACTTTCATAAATTCAGAACATACAGTTGTTTTGAGTAATCATCTATGGTAAGTTATGTCTGTGTATAGTGGTAGAAGGTCTTTACTAACAGTTTAAAAATAATAATTTAATAAATGAGAGTGGCCCTTACTTATGTTGCAAAAGCTTAATTTATTCCTGGCTGCTGAATAGTGATATTCCACAAGCCTCAGTTCTCTTAGTAGTATTGATGTTTCTAAAATTATTTTTTAGGAACAGTTAGAAAGTGAGAGCATGAAGTTGAAGCAACTTGAAGACAAAAGCAATCAAAAGGAAAGGAAGTATTTATCTATTATTTCCAACCAAGAAGATAAAATAAGAACTCTGAAAAGCAAATTGAAAGACTTAAATGAAGCACAAAAGGGTATACAGGTGCCAACATATAAAAGGGAGGTAAGATAAAAAACCAAGTGGTTGAGATAAAATGAAAAAAACCCAAACATTTGTAAATTATTACGTTTCAAACATATTTATACTAATTATTCTAAGAAATTGATCTTAAATTTCAGCATTATATAATTACGAGGAAATCATTAAAGTATATAAAGCACACAGGAAACACCAAAATATTAAATACATATTGACTGATCTGTGTGTTAATCATTTTATATTATGTCATTAAAATTTTCATATTTGTGAAAACTCCAGCATTTCCGTTTTATAATTTTCAGTTGGAAGTTTTCACCAAGACTGAGTTTTTTCAGTTTTTTATGCCACCCTATTTTTGTTACAGAATAGCAACCAGAGTGCTATTCTGTCCTTGTGGGATAGCTAGAGTGCAGTCATCCATGTGAATCTAACCACATCGCCATATTTTAGATAGCTAATTTAAAGTGAACATAGGTAAGGGGAGGAGCACAGCAACACATAACTTGTTGCTATTAGACTTCCTAAGCATTACGTAAGTCACGGTGGTAAGCATTTCTAACCCACGTTACTAGGTATAAGGCAGCTCAAATGTGCCTATGGGAGCTGCAGTTGCACTTTAGTGCAAGGTAAGACCTGTAGGCTCTAGGTCTGTGATTATAAATAACGTATCATCGAAATCAGCTTATTTGGCAGACATATGATCAAGTTCTCTGTCTGATTTGGAGCACATATGAACTACCCAGACCATCTGGTAATGTAGATCTAGTGGAACTGCAGCTTAATGACTGCTTATTATAAAAACTTCCCTTAATGCCTGGTCTTAAAACTGTGTAATACTAGAGTTAACCACAAGGTGGTAGTCAAAGTTAATATCTTATTTAAAAACCTGCTAAAAACTCTTGACGCATTAGCTTGTGATGTGTTCATTGAAAATTTCAGTGAATAAATTGATTTTTAAGAGCTAAAATAACTGGATACCTCACTAACAAGCTCATGCACAATACAAAATTTACCTTATACATGATTGAACCAGAATGACAGTCAAGCAATATTCTTAGAACCAGTTTCCTTTCAAGGGAGTATGAGCAGAGGAATGCCATACTGAGTTGCTAAGTTAAACTAAAAATAGGAATTTCACACAAACAGTAAAAAACTGGTTTTGTCATTTTGTGAATGTTTTGAGAGCTTCCAGAAGGACTAGGTGAAGGATCCTGTGACATTTTTATTCATATCAGGGTGAAGAGCAAAATTAATATGCTAACTTGTAATCAATATTTTCATCTTTTACTTCAAGGTGAAAAGTAAGAAAATTGTTCCAGATAAGCCTGAATTATCTCTAGGGATCTCCGGTATTTCACCTATGCCTGAAAGGTAAATACTTTTGCAGCATTTTTAAAATTTGCTTTTAATTGTCTTTTCTGCTATTAAATAAGACCACATATTTGCCTTTTTTCTAAACAGTACCTTAAAAAAATGGATGGGGCATGGGGAGAGCATCACAGGTCAAAGAGCTGGTGTGGGAAGGTAATAAAGCCGGCAACTACATGGAATTATAGCTGGGGCTTTGCAAGTATGTAAGCAGCAGTTGGGAGGAAGGAAAATAGCCACTTCGTTCAGCGGGAGGTTAAACTCTGCAGGAAACAGCAGTGGATGTTAATGCTGGGGTTTGGATAAGCATTAACTCCCTTGCATTAACTCTCTTCAGAAGAGGAATGTACAACCATAATGGATTAATTGATGGCAGCACAGCAGAGGAGCCTGCTGCGCTGCCAGGAGGAGGTCTGATAGTCAGCTTGAAGAAATAATTCTTGGCCTGATTCATCCTAAATAAGAGAGTTTGAAACCAGGTTTATCTGTTCACTGAAACCAGCCAGCCCTTGCTATGACCAAGGGACCAAAAGCAGTATTTTTGTTATGCAAGTATTCCCTCTTCTGCCAGTGTTTTGGGAAAAATATTGACCAAAGTCTTAGGTTTGCATTTTTCACAGGATAGGCATTAATACCAGTTGTAACAATTTTGCTGGGATCACGTAGAAGATTCTCTAGGACAGTATTAGGGAAAAGTATCATAAACTAACTGTCTTCTTATACTGTTGCCGACACATCTGCTTTTGGCCACTCTCAGACATACGTTGGGTGAACTGTGAGGATCTTTAATCTGACTCACTACTGCTTTATGATAAGAAAGAGAGGAAATAAGACCGGGATGTGATGTGATAAAGACTTTTTTTGTCTTTACTGATTTATATCTAAAAAATGAAAAACCTTTACCTGTCTTCTGTCTCCCTCCTCTCAAATAGCTCCCTTACTTTACTGTTTTCTTGGAAAGAGGTATGTGGCTGGTAAGATTACTGGTAATCTTACACTGGTAAGATTATAGTATCACAAATGTCTAGCATACTAAGATTGATTTATCTAATGATATATGCATTTAAGCTCCAATTAGAAACTTGAGTCTTTTTTAATTTCATAATTATCAAAACACCTGAAAAATGGTCAGGATGTAAGTGTTAACAGTAGCAAGTTTAACTTCTGTAGATTTTTTTTTCAAGTGAGATACAAATAGACATCTTCCAAAAAGAGAAGCACAGCAGAAGTAGGAACACAGCTCGTGACACTCCTGATTGCTATATGAATACGTAACAAAAAGGAAAACAATTCACTGGATTAAAGAAAAATCCCTTTTGAGCTCTTTTGATACAAAGATGCAAAAGAGAACACAAATCCATTTTGTCACCAACTTAATTTTTTCATCCTTGAAGTTTGTTTTATAAAATCCGTGATATTGTGCTTAGAAATATAAATTCCTCAGTAAGTTTACTAAAATTTCACAATGGAATTTTATGGATGCATCAGTAACTGAGTAATATAGTGCCTTTGGGCAAATAAAACTCATACCAGCATGAAGAACTATTTTTACCATTCTTAGTGCAGATAACTAAATATCAGATGTATGATACTCTGAAAAAGATATAATATAAAAAGGCCTTCAAAATAAAAGGAAAAGTAATGTGATACTGTCTAAAACAGAGAGAGAATGAATTCATGAGCCCCTCTCCAAAATGTCAGGTATACAGAGAAGGAAGAAGTAACAAATGCTTGTGTGTTCCTTCTCCTGCAAAATCTGAAGCGCACAGAAAACAATGGAGAACAATTAATGTTCACAGCAGCAGCATCTTATTTTCTGTACAATGAGATAGAAACAGTACCCTTGTGAAAGATAAGCTCTTCCACAAAATATCTGAGGGAACTGAAAGAAATGTAAAGGCCAGATTTTTGGGGGAGTTCCTTGCAGAGTCAAGCCCTAAGCTCAAAGGTAGGTGTGTATGCTATGACTAAACAGCTCTTTGACAACATTTTCTTTTCCATTTTCTGCTTGCTTTTACTGAGAAGAATAAAAATATGTATACATGTAAAATTATCCAAGAAAAGTAGCTCACACTATTGTTTTTCTCTGGTTTGTGGGTGTGACTAGATTAAAGGTCACAACTAGCTGAATTGGTTGACTTTAATTTACAATTTTGATCTTCCAGGGAGAATCTGGAGACTATTTTCCAGGACATGAAAGAAGAGTGTCATCGAATCTGTATGCTAGCCAGAGAACAAACAGACCAACTGAGTAAATTTAAGATAAAGCCAGAACCTGAAACTGGTAATATCATACTTAAGCTCTTATTGTGATTCAGCTGTTTGAAAGCTTTGCTTTATATTTGAAAATACTGTAAATTACACATACATAGAAGTACTTCCACTGTTTACCATCTGCCTTTTTCAAGTCTGTTCACATGGTGCTCAGTATTTCACCAAGAAAAAGCACCGCCAGTTTTGGCATTCTATGACGAATGCTCCAAATCACATGCTATAAAAGCCAGTCATCACATCAATGGCTCTTGTAATTGTTTTGTCCCTTGGAGTGAGAGGCAGGCACTTACTACATGTGATATCCCATCATACTGTGTGAATGACAGCACTTGCTTGCTTTTAATTTAGCTGTCAGTTCAAAAGATGTCTGTTAGGAATGTCTCTAGCCCCATATCTGTTAGAGGAAAACTGCTGGACTGAGGAGAGTCACAGGACTTCTTTTCTAGACTTCCTTGTGCAGGCTTCTGAATACCATTTTGTTATATGAGACAAGAGCTTAATCCAGCAGTTCCTGAAAACAAAAGAAGGGCTTGATTTTTGATGCAACTGGAAGAGATCCTGAATGTCCACTTCTGCTAATGCTTACATTTAAAATCATGTAAGCTACTATGGGTATTCCCTATTAGCTTTTCTTATTAGTAGGATCAGACTCTTAAGTGATTTCAAAAAAGACGTGCCAGACTTAAACAGTTGAAGCAGAAGATGCTGATTTCAGGACTTGCTTCTAATTTAGGTTATACCGTTACCAAAGTTTTGTTACACGAAGCGCTAATGTCTAGCTTGTGTCTTCAAATCACTATGTCTGATTGTTATATTCTGATTGTACAATACTAAACGTTATTGTTTGGGGGTTGGAATTTTGAGGGATGAGTCCTTGGTGACTTATTTCAGAATGGATTTGTTTTCCTTAAATGAGTGTCTAACTCAACTGTGTGAAAAGCTATACATGATATAGATTTAATCTGCTTGATTTCTGTGGCCCACATTACCACAATATCTGAGTGAAGTCAGCAGGCTGCTGTACAGTAAACGTGTACTGATGTTATTCTCTCACCTTATTAGGAGTAATCATATAGATTATTACTATTTTTGTTCATAATATGCCAAAAATTGAGGGAAAAGTCTCAAAACAAAGGGGAAATAAGCTCCCACTTATGAGTAGTTATTCAGTTTAAATACTTACCTAATTTGGAAACCAATGTGAGTTTGGTACCTGAATACATTCTAAAATTGTGTTCATGGTGCCTAGCATGTTCTTGGCACCGTGTGAAATGGTGTTGGTTCCAGCTTCTATTTCTGCCAGAAAACTTCCGTAAATATATGCAAGTATGTGTTAAGAGTATGGGACAACATAATTTTCAATAAAATGATAGGTTTCTAGCCATAAATCAAAGAGAAATAGAACTGTTAGAACAGAATTACTTGCTTTTAGTTTGGTTCTGATAATTTTTGTGTCAGAGCTAATGTTTGTGAAAGAGAACTACGCCTCAAACTGATTTCAAAGAGAAAAAAATAAAGGTTAAAAAGCCAAGAAGGAAGATCAAAAACCTCTCGGGGAAAATACCCCAATGCCTCACCTTTAATAGTTATACTTCAGTGGACTATTTAATGTTTTCTTCATTCTTTTTTCACAGAAATACAGTTTTCCATGCCGATACAGTGTACTGATAAAACTGATGAACAAGCAGAAGAGCTTTTTAAGCCTCGGGTTATAAAGGATATAAATAGAGGTGCATCATGCATCACATCTATCACACCAAGAGGAGTGGGCCAAGATGAGGACAACAACTCTGTAGAATCACTTTCTAAATTTAATGTCAAGTTTCCACCTACAGACAATGACTCTGCTTTCTTGCAGAGCACTCAGGAAAAACCAACAGTTCCTTGTACTGGTATAGCTGAAAACATGCTTCAAGATCAGAATTTTAACCTGGAGCACAGAGACCGTGCTGTTAACCTCAGTAAATTGGAACCTAACTCATTTGAAGCTCATGGAGTTGATCTCATGACCTCAGCTTTACAAAGCTTAACTACTGTTGACAAAACAACCCCCCCAAATCATGCAAACATGCCCATAGAAAATACCCATGACAAAACATGTTTGAAAACAACAGACACTGGTTTCACATTTGTACCTAAGCACACAAACCAGGGTGTACCTGAAGTAATTTTTTCTTCTTTAGAAGCTGCTGGGACAACCATCAGAGGTCCTCATCAGGTATCTTTCTATAAATACTGTACATTTCAAAAAATTATAATGATTCGAACAACCACTTTGCAAAGATCTTTGAGACAGAATTAATATCCTCTATGAGGTCTGTCTGTTTTTAAGACAACCTCTCCTGTCAGTTCTTCTTCCTGATCCTGAAGTACGTATACAAGGCACTTTTCCAGTGAAAGGGCAGGAATTCAAGCAGATGTAAGCACTGGATATGCTTGCACAAATTTCAGTTCATTTAGATATTAATTGCTTCTATATCTATTTCAAAGCTGTCATTAATTGTACATTGCCCTCTAGATTGCTTCCTTTCTACCCTTGATCTCAGCTGAATAGGGCACATAATTGTTTTAATTGTTTTTAATGTACAGCAGAGAATATGACAAATGGACTAATTAAAAAGCTGAACAGATAAATACTTCACTGTGGGAAAATGTTCTACTTTTTATCTCGATCTGAAGTATAAAGAGTACCTTATTCCTCTCCTCTAAAAAGACGTAGTTTTTTTTTTCAGAGTTTAAGTAGTCAAGGAGGAAAGCATATTTATTTTTTCAAAAGAAGGGAAGTTCACTAAAATATTTTATTTTAGGTTTATGGAGGTACTTTGTGCTTGACTTTCAGTTATAGCCACCCGAAGTCCACGGGAGCTTCTGAAAGCAAGGCCCAGTTGCTGTAATGCAGAAAAACATTTCAGCAGGTTCTGACAATCACGTCTCTGAATACGTTGTTTCTTTGGTGTAACATCCTATCTCAACTGAAATTGCTGGCAAAATTATGGACCTTTATGGACTGATTTTTTTACACTACTGTGGTTTTTCTCACACCTTGTGAGAGGACAGCTTTTCAAGAATAAGCAAATAGTGATATTTAGGATTTCTGTGAGGGTTTATTTGTCATATTGTTATTATTTAGATTGATGTGGTTTTGTGTACTTTGCTAATAACAAGGTACATGCAGCAAAACAGCTTTACCTCTCAATTTCACCACTGCATAACATGCAAACTAGCATTTGGAAAGCATTTGTAGGACGTGATAGCTTTGATGTTTACTTCTCCTAAAACATATCCAGTCTAGTTTAATTTTCTACTGCAAATTAGTTTTGGATGAAAACTTTGAATAGTAGAAAGTTTGCTGTTCTTCATCATTGTATTTTAAACTATAAGTCTGATTTTTCAAAATGTATTTTAAATATCTATTTGTAATGTAAGATAGCTCAATTCTATACCAACTTAGTAATCACCGCTATTGTGCTCTATTTTTCCTTCGTCTTCAGCTAAAGTTGTGACTGAGTTAAACAAATTAAACCCTTTATTTTAGCACTGGTAGAATTCCTGTGGAGCTGTGAAGCATTCAGTCTATTGCTTGTTACTGTCCTCTTTTTCTGTATTCCCTCTCCAGCTTGTTCTTTTACTAGTTAGTCTGTGTATTCATTTTTCAATAGATGGCACCCTGCATTGTATATTACAGCAAGTGAAACAGCTGGTATGTGATTATAAATTGATAGGAGAGTATGCAGCTTAAAAAAGTAGAAAAGAATTGTGGTTGAATAGCAATAAGCCCTTAGTTTGATCATTGATATTTCTGCAAAATAAGGAGATTCATTTGGAGTCATAGTTTAAAATGTAAATGTTCAACTTTGTGGAGAAAATACAATAATGCTAACAATTGGAGAAAAGAAAGGCAATAGTGAACTGTTCCAGTATTTGTAAGTCATATCTACAATAGTACTGTAGAACATACAGGACTGATTAAAATGTTATATCTGATCCTTAAGCTTGTTTGAAACAAGTCAGTATTACTTCAGGATCCATTAAACATACATCTGTGTATATCAGTATGTTTAAACATCCATCATCTTTATTCAGCTGCCTTCAAAAGATGTTTTTAAGTATTTTTCCCAGTTAATTACTCAGTTTTATTTTCTTCTAACTGATAATTGTGCTAAAGATTTGATTCACAAATAATATATACGTAGATTAAAATACTAATGTTTTTTAAAGGTTACTTGCATACATGCCCTTTCAACTGTATTAACCTTAACAAAATTTATGCACAAACTTGTTCTTAGTATTTTTATCACCATTCTAAGGGGTGGTCACACTACTTACAGTTTCCGTCATCCCTGCCACTGGTGAAGCTCCAATAGGGAGGAATTATATACCTGATTTTTTTTCCTAGTGTAGATAAAACTTTCAAGTATTTACTACATATGTTAACTTATAAAATGGAAAACCCCATAAATGCAATAGATTTGGCAACAGTAAGTTCTTGGAACTGCTCTCAGTTGCTGTAATAAATTTAGCTCTTTCCTTCTATGTAGATACTAAATGTGAAAACTCAGTACTGTTTTCTTAGGATGTAACTTTTTAAAAAAACATGTGACTGAAAAGAGCAGCAGATTAAAATAAACACGGATATTAGTGGACCTAGGATTTTACAGACTACATTTAACTGAGACTTGCTATAGATGCGTGTGTTTATTGGTATTCACAGTTTGAGGGGGTTGTTTCCACAAAAAATATTTCTAAGAACGTTCATGATTTTAAAAGCAAATCAATAGTCTATTGATCTTAACCTGAATATTAATGTTTTTGAAATGGAACATCTGCTTAAATATATCCCTCTTCTGAAAAGCATATTAAGCACATGCTTAACACTCCAAAGAAAGAAATGGAAGTTAAGTGCCTGCCTCAGTGGGTTGCTCCCCATGTCATGCTTGCAAGATTAGAAATCTTACTATGTCTTTTATGGGGTTTTTACAATACTATTTTATCTTTTTTTAAGATGGTACTTTACATTGTAAGATACTAGAAACAAGTAATTCTAAGCACATTTCAGTAGGGATGTTTAAGTGTGTCAGTGTCTAGTAGATTTAATATGCAATTTACACCAGCAACATACAATAAGTAGACTCTTTGAGCTGAAAAAAGTGGTGTGATTGCACTTAATTACTAATTAGTCAATTTAATTATATGGATTGCTGGCCATAATGAAAGACAGTAAATCTGCTATTGCTATCTGATAAGCTAAACACTGTTTAAATAGGGAAGAGACAGGAAATTGACTACAAAAAGTTTAGCTGGTTTAAAAACGAGATTTAACTGCTATGAAAGCCACATTAGTTGTACAGTGAGTTACCACGGAATAAACAATAGATTCTAACTATTTGACATGATGAAATTTGAATTAGAGCTGAAAATTAAAACTCTTGAGTAAGTATCAATAGCAAGAAATTTAAAACTTCTGAAGAAACTACTTTCTAAAGCATTCTCGCATGCCTTTCCATGTGTGAGTGAAGCAAGAGAGAAGAAAACGGAGCCAAAAAAAACTGTAGGGTGCTCTCCTCTTCTAGGTTGCATCCCCACATAAAGCTCCTACCAGCTTGCTGCTATTCTGGCTACTTTGCAGTCACGGCAGTATGCATTTAGTTTTCAATTTACTCAAAACTTAATCATCCTGGCTGTATATGTATTTTATCTCATGTTGTTTATCTATGTATTTTATCTCATGTTGCTAATACTTTAATGAAAGTTATTTTTTAACTTTACTTTGAAAACTGATAAAAGACTTTTTGATTCCTAGTTGGTATGACCCTAAATAATTAATGTACACTCTGACTTAAAGTATCTCTCAGGCTAAAGTCCCTTGAATTCCCACATCAGATAAACAAACTTGCTGGCTTTAAACTAGCGAGCTTAGGGACCACAAGCAGTACAGCTGCTGAACCAAATTTAGCATGGTTTGCAGAATTGCCTGAATGCATGGATAGGTATTCAGATGGTCCCGTTGAGTTTGATGCTGTCATGGCAGCATCATCAGGAATCCCAAAACAGATTATTTGAGACACATTTACACTAAAAGGCAGTCTGAGCAAGTAAGCAACTTAAGACATATGACGTTGCTCTGGTCATCTTACAAGTAAACTGAAAACTAGTTATGCATCAGTAAGAATAGAAATAAAATAAGATTCATATTAACTCTCTACAAGAAACATTTTATTCTAAGGTAAAAATGTGTTTTCTCATTTCTGTTAAATGACTGTTATGTACTATGGCTCCCACAGTAAAATACTGAAATGCAAAGTTAAAGAAAAGCTTTAACATATGAGACTGATACTACAGACTTTTGTTTATAGCAGTATGTATCATTAATAGATAGCAAGGCATTTTAAGTGATTGCAAGGATAGTATGTTTATAGAGCTTTAAAAAATCGAAGTCCTATCTTGCTTTCCTTAAATGAGAACTCTCTAATTAATGTCTCTGACCAGGCAGCTGTAGAGAACACCTAGTTTATAGAGGCAGGTATTTTTTTATATATAAATATAAACCACAGCATAACGTAAACCACAGCAATAATCATTTTCTGTTTCTTTTAGCTCATTTGGCAGCCTCGAGACAATGATTTGCTGGCACAAGCTTATACAGACTCTGAACTGAATCAGGGCGGAATATGTGAATTCTGTCGAGAAGTTTTCCCACCATCTCTAACATCTAAGGAAGATTTTCTTCGGCATCTGAATTCCCACTTTAAAGTACAGTCTTGATGTATGAGAATTCAATGGATCACTGTTTTTGCATACATTTGATTTTTTTTTTATTCAATAGATATGTTAAGAATTTAAGAATTAAGACTTCTTGTAACAAGAACTCATGACTGAAATTGTCATATAAGCACATTTTTAATTGTCCTTTGACAAGGTAAAATGAAACTAAGTCACTCGGTACTGTAATTCACATTACTGCTTGTTATGCTTCAATATTACCTTTGAGAGTGATGTTAAACACCTTTTTTCTTTTCTTTTTTTTTTTTTTTTTTGCAATTAATCATTGCCTGAATAGGTCCAAAGACATGATTTTATTTTTGAATGTAGACTTGCAGGATTAATGCCTTAACCTGGCTGGGGAAACTGGTGTAATGCTAATATCCAGTATCCTCAGTATCCAGTGATGTGATTATGTTTTCCTTGAAGTAAACAGGAAGAGAAGTAGGCTCTCCTTTTTAATTTCTGTTACAAAATTTCCAAATTTCACTTACAATAGTAAACCTCTCAATTCAGATTCTTGTAAAATCATCACAGTAAGTGAATGCCAGGTGTGCCAAAATGAGGATAGGCCTGTTCACTAGTAAGATAAATAAATGGTTGACTTTCCCAGATGAATTGTTTACTAGAGAGAGTAATCAAACACAGCCCATAAATTACTTCTGCCAAAATGTAACAGCAGCAGTTTCGTGGATATCCGTTACATGTTATAAAAAAAATAAGGATTTTCTTCATGTACCTTTCTAGCATTAATAATTAGTTAAAAATGCTTTCATGGAAAAGGTTATATTAGTATGAAGGACAGAGTGAGAAAAGGTTAAGCTTTCCCTAAAACTAATAATAACAAAGATTATTTCCCTTTCCTTCTGGTCTGCTATGAAGGATTGCTCAAGTCTGTTACAGCTTAGAAATGAAAGGGGAAAGCCTAATCACCGAGATCTCAGTGACTTAATCTTTAACCTGAATATGCTTAGTGGCTTTCTCAATGCAATTTAAATTTGTGTTTAGTTGAAACATTGCATTCTGATAAGGTTTGCACATTTTCTGGATTTTCTGGGATCAAATTAAAAGGTGGGGGGGGAGTTTACTAAGTAATTTAAATTAATGGTAAAGGGTGACTTGGAGCTTTTTGCATTTGAACTGAATATAGGTTTTAGTCCTGATATTTGATAATTAGCATTAATATTTTTATAGCAGCAAAGCACAACAGTTTCTCTTTTCAAAGATTTGTTTGCAGGTGACCAATTTCTGGAAGAATTAACACCTGCATAATTTTTAGAAATGGATTTTCCTGCAATTATTTCCTCTATTTTAAACATCTCATGTTTGTGACTGGCTGTCAACAGAGTGTACTGTAATAAACAGCAGTGTACAGTGCGTGTGTGCTGCGTGACCTGGAGAAAGAGCATGTTGCCATGGGCATCTCAAAGGCCCGGCAGGTGCCCAGCGCTGCGGAGGGTCGGTGCATCCCTGGGTTCGCCGTGCGAAGGACCTCCCCGGAGAGCACGGCTGGGGGTGGTTCCTGGGAGAGACACAAGTTCCAGGATTGGGAGGAGAGAAAGGGATTCGCACATCTCCAGCCAGCCCGACACAAAACCGGTTTGCCTTCTCAACCGTTAAATTTGAGCTCAGGAGCTCACGTTATTAAGAGCTGATCAAACTGCGAATCACCTTCAAAGAAAATTAAGTAATCTGTTCGTGTGTGTCCCGTCCCCACCATGCACGGACGCGTTTTCCACATGAGCTCTTCTGCTGGCAGGGAAGGGAGGGGAAGGGCAGGACAGGACGGGGAGCCCTGCACCGAGCCCCCGAGCCGGCCTGGGTTCTGGAGCCAGGCTGTCCGGCCTCCAGCCAGGGCAGCGCAGGGGGACACGGCTGCCCAAAGCCTCCTACACCAGCAGAACCCATCCATCTCCCGCTAGGAGAGCTCCTGCCTACTGCGGCATCTTAGGAAGCTGTTAGATTCGGTGTGCTTAAAACTATTGCTGCCTGAGGGCATCCAGATAGGGTCACCGACCAGAGACCACCGAGAAGGGCACCAGTCTGGTTTATAAATAAATAAATAGAAATAAATAAGTAAAGAAATACATAAATCTCACGCTAAGCAGTTGTGAGCGACTTGAAGTGGGAGGTGAGTGCGGTCCCTGAGTGGGCCCCTCTCATAAAGCTTTCCTGGCGGGGACTGCTGCTGCCAGCAGGGACATCTGCTTGATCGCACTCACCAGAGGAGGCTCAGTATTCCTCCCCTCCGCTCCCCCTTCCACACAAGCTCAACTCAGCAGAGGAGGTTGAACCCAAACGGGAAGTGGGATTTCATTAAAAAAAAAAAAAATCTAGGGGAAGGAAGTGGAGCTTGAGAGAGAACAAGGAGCAGCAGACTTGTGCCAAGGTGTTCTACCGAATCCCCCCTCTGCCAGGGCCGGCAGAATCCTCCCGGGGCAGCGCGGGGGCTGAAGCTTTCGAGGTCCCGTCCGGGCTCACTTGTCCCGGCGCCCCTACCGCGGTGTTGGCGGGAACTCTAGTTCTGACTCGAAAGCAGGGAACCAAACCGCCCCCCTCTCCTCCCCGGGGGGCCTGAGGGGCACGCTGCGGCGCTCCGGCTGCCTCAGCCTGCTGCGAGGGCTCGGTGCCGGCGGCCGGGCAGAACACACGGAGCTCCTCTGTCTCTCCGGCTAACTCGACAGCTGCTCGTAGCTCCAGTAATTAGACTGTCAGTGCTTGTTAGAGGAGAGGAAAACGCTCCTATGACAGATTCCACGAGTCCTCTGTTTTTTAAGATCTCACAGAAATCACTAGAGCATTAACTGGGATCTCTTATTTCTCCGGAATCAGAAGGGAAGAAGTTCCCTCTGCCATCTCGCACTCCAATCAGAGCTCTCTTCCGACTCCCATCAAACACAGTGAATTCACTTTAAGCGGCTCAGGAGAAGTTGTCTTCCTTCCCTCCCTACCCGGGAGGAAGAGCGAGAGCTTCCTGGCCGTGTGAACTTACTTCTAAAATCCCCTCCTCATATTGCTGAATTTAACTAAACAGATAACAGACATGCGGTCTTGTCTCCATTAACTGAGCGGAGGAGTCGCTCCACACACGATCCTTCCCCATCCGAGATAACGTTAATTCAGAGGATGCTCAGGAGACACTGTTCCCCCTTAGGAACAAAAGCAGTGGAGGATCAAGCCGAGATGCTCCTACCCCCACCCGTGGTTCACTCAGCAGATGAGACTCAAGAGGAGGCGATTTCTTTTCCTCCCTACCGTACATTCCCCTTTCCCCCGCAATCATACAAGGTTAACTCAACAGAGGAGTCTCAATCCAAATGGCAACTGGGATTGCATTTAAAAAAAAAAAAAAAAAAGAAACACACTGAAGGAAGGGGGAGAAAAAAATCAGAAATGGGGAAAGAAAAGAGAAAAAGCAGCAGGCTGATTACGAGGTGTCAAAACTGCCAGGAGCAAGAAGGTGATAGCAATCAGGGGTGAGAAGAGTGCGCCATTCGTGCGGGGCAGCTAATTATCCGTCTCATTTGAGAAGAGCAGCATTCGAGGCAGCAGCGTTCGCCTGCTGAACGGTGACAGATTGGCGCGGAGGAGAGGGGAGGTGTTAAAACAATGGAGCCGGGCTTGCGAGCGCTGCTGCATGCTAATCAGCCCGGCCTCCTTCCTTCCTTCCTTCCTCCCTTCCTTCCTATCCCTCCCTCCGCCTGCCTGCCTGCCGCGATCCCTCCTCGCCG
The DNA here is from genome assembly GCF_001431845.1 of Calidris pugnax. Classification (NCBI taxonomy): domain Eukaryota; kingdom Metazoa; phylum Chordata; class Aves; order Charadriiformes; family Scolopacidae; genus Calidris; species Calidris pugnax. The sequence continues at coordinate 4,389,577 of NW_015090990.1, forward strand.
GCCGCATGGCAAGCCCGACACAATCAGGCCCCTCCGCAGCAGGCAGCGCCGCGCCCGCCATAGATGGTAACCCAGAGAGGGTCCCGATGGGACCGGGCGGCGGGGCGGCAGCACCCGGGGGGATCTGGCAGGCTGGTGGGTATCAGTGGTAGATTGCAGACCTCGCCCTCGGTGCCCAGGCTTCCAGGAGCCCGTCAGTATGTGTCCCCACGAGGGGCAGAGGCGAGAGAGAGACTTCGTACAAGTCCTGTGGGTTCCTCACGCTGACATCCTGGCTCCCTCTCCCCCGCAGGACGACGGACGATAGTCGGCAGCGCAGCGGTGCTTCCTAGGGAAGCCCTGGACCAGGCCCGCCAATGCAGAGCTGTGCCAATTCCTGATGGGCTCCAGGGGCTCCGTTGCCCTCTTAGTTGTGCGCAGTGACTAGAGCCTGGAATGCTGAACATGTTGTAAGCGAGTTGTAACGGCCTCTCTTCCGCCGCTGCCTTTTGCCTCTCGGATTGCTTGCCCTTGCAAGCCTGAATGACCGCACGTACCCAGTCTGCACCCTGTGAGGAGGTACAGAAAGGGCTGGCCTTGCCTCAGACCAGCAGCAACCCTTCCCATTTACAAACAGGGTCTGCGGAGAGAGGAGAAACGCTTTGCGTGGGATCACTTTGGCCCTAGCTTTCCCTGAAAGTCCACACTCTGGGATTCACAGGGCAGACCCCGGCGCTGGAGCGATAGCAGCCCAGCTACAGCAAGTGCTCCTCTCTGCCAGGAGAAGCAGAGGAATGAGCGTTGGAATGTTTACTCTCCAATATTTCTCAGTTTCCATTCCATCCTGCCCTGAAAGATTTCTGATTACTATACACTTCAAAATAGTATTTATTACAGATTTACATAATCTGTATGTTTTATGTTAAGGGAATAACACATTGATGCTGTACTACTGAAAGGAGTTAATCTAAACTATGTAGTGTCTGCTATAGCAGAGTTCCAGCTAAAACATATCCCTGTTTCCTGGCACTGACAAGTAACACATATCCAGAAGGACACTGCCCGGCACATTAGGTAAACTGCCAGGTGAAGCCATTGCTCGACTCCTGAACCTTCACTGGGTTATGGATCAGCACTCGGCAAAATTAAATGCTACGCATCTCCGTGTAACCTCCCATTTAATTTAACAAGTGTTATTTCAAATAGCATGTGCCTGTTACACGACAGGATTCATGCGGGTAAGCAAACACTGAAATGGATTCTAGTGTTTTAGGCCTGAGGTAAGCGGCATGATAACTCAGGTTGAATGCTATTTAAAATAGATTTGAGTGCATGTACGGATAGGCGGTAGTAATAGCGTTTAAATTTTGTTATTCTAAGTCTGTCGTTGAGTGTACTTGATGAGATTGTCCATGAGCATACAGATGGTGAGATTTTCATGCTTCTGTGGCATACTGACATCTCAGGCTGTAAAAATAAATTCCCAGATCGCTGCAATACCTAAGAAGCAGAAAAATGCAGTCCACCTTAGTGCTCAACATTGGAGTGTTTTATGTTTTAAGAGATCATATAACACTAAATCAGGTTTGTGCAAACCGGGAATACTGATTTAATGGATTTATAATATAAAGCAAAATTCAAGCTAACCTCTGTGCCCTTTTTAAAGGAGATTATTTTTTTTCTGTGCTTCTGAATTTAGAGATATGGGGGATGGAGATAAAAACTTGCCTTTCTTTGTTATTATCTTTAATATTTTCTAGAACTATACATAAGGATTAAAGCAGAAACTGACTTTTCATTAGGTCAAGCTTACTTTTCATTAAAAGATTCTCGGATCGTTTCTTGATTTCACATAATTTTCCAAACTAGCATCAAATTATTATACCTATTTTGATCATTCATCTGCACCGAAAAGGTATTTCCGTCGAAGATGAATGCTGAGATATCTTCTCGAATATCATAAACACGGGTTTTCCTGCCTAAGAAGCCATAATGTGGACCGATCCGTGCATCAGCCTCTTCAGCCTGGAAACCCACACTGATATTGCTCATAAATAGCTGAGGTAGGGCACCCCTATTGGCTAATGTCTGGCCGCAGACAAGGTGCTGTGCTTATTAAGGTCTCTAAGCTGACCGAATTAAAAATTGTAGATAGATATATATAGCAGGGTGATATGGTGAAAATGAGCTAAAAGAAAAACATTTTTCAGAGACAAGTACATACTTTTAAAAGGTTTAAAATATTCAATTGGTGAAAAAAATAACTACTTGTAAAAACGTGTGTATTTCCATTATGCTTAATTTGCCATTCAAAACAAGTTTTTCTTAATAAGCTCTATTGTTTCTATCTGTTTTGTGAAATGTAATACGTGTGAGACAGAAAGCAGACTCGGAATGTGAATGAGTCTTGTTTTCTCTTTCTCTTTTCCTTTCTATCGTTTTTTAAATACTACTTTATTCATATTCACAGGCATCTTAATTCGAGAAAAGGATTAATGGAAGTGGCATGGCATTCCTGAGGTCATGATCTGAAAAGATGAAACGTGAAAGCTTATCTGCTAGTCTTTTCCAATGTCTTATTTCTGTGCAAGATAAAAGTCTCCGTAAGCAAAACATTCTATGGTTAATAGTTATGTTTTCGCTCTCAGCAGTGACACGAGCTTTGTCAGGTTTTCGCTGTTTGCATAGTCCATTAAAATACTTTAATAAATGACTCGTTGTTTCAAAAAATCGCCACACTATCACCCGAGTAAAAACATCTATATCCTCCCAATCCTGCAGCGTCAAAAAGTATACTCTCTCAGGGCAAAAGGTTACGGAGCCTTCATAAAGGTTTCCCATCTGTCATCAAGCGCGACATCAAGCCCTCTAGGTGCTGTGAAAATGATTTTCTCCGGAATTCTCCAGCCCAAAGATGCCATCCTCTTAATTACAAGCATTTGAGATCAGGAACGCCACTGAATTCCCTGGAGATTCACAGGAGATATGCAAAAATAATCTCTTCTCTTGCTCGCCTGCCAGGGCTTCTGTACCTGCCCACAAGGCAGTCGGCTCATTTGCTAGGTAATGATGGATGAACCAAGGCAGCCCGTGCAGCTGCACTGCCGCCCCTCCTGACATTACTGATATGCCGCCAGTCAAAGTTTCTTCTTTTTAATTGACCGCAGGCAAAGGAGTGACAAATAATGTTCTATTTATTGTTTTTATTGATTAACTGCCCTTCTCGCCACCACAAGGCTCCTGTACACGGGTTACTCACGCACGCGGGATAACGGAATGAGACAAGTCGTTGAGATGGCGGAGTGTGAGGCTGTCAGAACATCTGGTTACAACAGGTGCCCTGACAAACCCCAGAAACTGTTCCTGGGGTCAGTGTGCATGCAAAAGAATAGACGTACAGACGGGGTATGGAGTCGAGCCTTTGTGTGACAAGACCGTGCCTGCACAACAGAAACTGAGCCTCCGGTCGGGCGAGAATCCCATCTACAAATGTCCATTAGCACTTTTTTCCAGGGGTGACAACCAAGTGAAAGGCCATCCGACCCACCAATTTATCAACAGTCGGGCGTTGGAGGTTTCTGTTGGGTTAAAGGGATTACAGCAGTTGGAGGAGGAGGCACACAATGTGAAGTGAGCAGGAGAAAAATACCATTGTAGTCTTAGGCAAGTTCTCCTCCAGTGCAGAACCAGACCAACGGAACTAGCTGGCTTGAGTGAAACTGTTCAAAGCGCGCATGGACCTGGTGACGGAGACGTCTGGAGAGGCTCTCATAGTGTTGCCAATTCGAGCAGTGTAGACTACATTTTTAATATGTGGAAACATGTACATAACTCTGGACATAAGGGTGGGGGCGTAAAAAAGTCACGTCCAAGCTCAATAGGAGCACGGGAGAGAAACCTCGGGCTCCATGCCATCCGAGATGTGAAAGCCCACGGAGACTCAGCAGCCAAAATCGCATACACTGATTTTTTAATAGAGTTCTCATCCATGTGTCCATTTAACTGCAGTTGATACAGATCAAATAAGCTTGTTACTTATAGATTCCCAGTTGCCTGAAGTGATACAAGACGGTAGCAACAGGAATATCCCTAATTAGAATGGATTCATCTGATTTCTTTATTCAGGGAATTTAGTGTCCCTAAGTATTCAAAGAATGATAAAAGTCTTCCAGGATAAAGCCACCAGGTTTAGTCCTCCTTCTGCCCAGGGAACAGGAACAGCAGGTTTCCTTCTACCAACAAAACTTCCTTTCATTCTTTTGTATCACTTCTGAAATCTCCTTCAGCGTACTATTCCCTCCATTTCTGCGAAGGTTTTACTTCATATAATTTTGTGTATACACACACAGGTATTTTGGGAAAAATAAATTTGAGAAGAATACGTAGCTGGAAAGTAATTCAAAACATTGTATCAGTTGGTCATGAACTAGCTTCCTACACCTTAGCAAGGTTTTAAGAGTCGTCATTTTAAAATGTACTTTGTGTAGTGCTAACTCGGCATTATATGCCGCAATTGCAACTGTTTGAGGAGTCGTGTAGTAATCTGTGTATGCGTCTTCTAAGAGAACAAAATCCTGTATGCTTTACAAATTCTTTTAGAGTCAATTTAGTTTTAGATGCGGTTTTTTATTATCCAAACACGTGCGTGTTGCTCCCTCACACAAGTCTTACGGAGCTGCGCACGGAAGAGGGAAGGTAAGCGATTCCCGCCCGCAGGAGCCGATGTTGCAAACCCTGTGCGCCCAAAGTTTTACCCAAAGCTCCGCCGAGGCGGGAGTGTGCGGGGATCGACGCTCAAGTGTGAAAAAAGCCCAGTGCGGATGTTATTAGCGGAGAGGCTGTAATCATGCGTTCAAGTTCACAAGCCCATTAAAGTGTAATGGGCGGAAGTGCAGTAAGAATTTATAAGGTAGCCTTGCCTTTTCCTTCAAGTAGAATACCAGGAATGCCAAGAAATGCCCGTCCGGCCTGAAGACGCTACAAACACAGAAAGAAAAGGCAGCCCCTTCAGCCTTTTTCGACCCCACCATCCGGTGGAAAATGGATTCAAGACCTGAAACGTGATGCGATTCTCAGAACTGTCAAACCTCTTTAGGCTTCAAGGGAATCGTATGGCCAACAAATCCAGCTTCACTTTGATTTTAGTCAGTCTATTAAAGAGAAGAGATTACCAGAATGGCAGAACAGCAATTACCTAGCCCTTTGCGTGAGGGTAACAAGATGATAAGGATGGTAAGACTCCCATAGCATTTCAGAAGGTCCGTATTTCCCACTGGGCCTAAGTGACTTTTCCATTAAAGGGTGAAGAAAATAGCTATTATAAGAAAATGCCGGTGAAGAAAATGTTACTATATATCAAGCTGGTTGCGTCTTTTGATAAAGAGCGCGTAGGAAATAACACAGAGACTGGACTTACTGGCTTGCTGCCCTCAAAACCGGTTCCTTTCCTTTTGTGATGTTTCCGGGACGAAGTTAAGAGGGTATTAGCTCTCTTTTAAATAAAAAAGTTCGTGGCGTGTGTGGGTGTGTTTGTGTTGGGAGGGGAAGTTTCTTTCTTTAAAAATAAAACTGTTCCTTGGACTTTTTTTAAACCAAGGGTAAAGGGACACATCCCTTTCTTTGTCTTCAGAAGAAATGGCAGAAAGTTGGAATCTTCTCGCTTTCTCTTCCCACAATAAACGCCTTGTTATGATTAGATGCGTGGTGCCCTAAAAAAAAATGAGCAACAGCTTCCAGGTACGAGTATGCACCGAAAGAAAAAAATATAATTTCAAAATCTCTTTGAAGAAGCAGACTAATCTCAGCCTTCATAGTTGGAGTCGCAAAGCTGCGGTAAAATGCCGTTAAACTGGGCTCTTAAAGTTTTATTCGGTGGCATTTTCTTACGCTAATTGTGTTCGCGAGGAGGAGATGCTGTGAGCAATAACGCACCTCCCATAGGGACCCGTGGCGGAGAGCGCTGGTGATTAGTTGAGCTGCCATGTCTAGTAGATCAGAGGCTGGGATGTACACTGGACTGACTTTACCGTCTTATTTAAATGTGGTGATTTTCTCATTTGTTGCATTGTTTGTATTAATACGAATATCTTGTTATGTTTGTTTTGTCTCCTGGGAGCCAATAAAGCTGTGAAGTTTTTCTTTACACCAAATGCAGCTCTACGGGCGATCAATCAATGGGTAGTTTTTGGATAATCTGCGAGAGTGAGAAATCTAATAAAGCAAGCAACTAAAAAAGGAAAACAAAGTCTATTTTCTGTTAGGTTAGCTACGTCAGGAGTCAGGCTTTCCACCACGCCTTTATAAGATATTTAAACAGCTACATTTAACGACGAAGGCAGCTAAATCTCGCTAAATTAACTTGCTGGCGTATAAAGGAAAAAGTTTAGACACCGTGACCTCGGCAGCAATGTGGGTGACTTACTCTTACAATTAAATTTACTTTGACACTTGCATTCCTCCCCACCTCCTCCTCCGCAGTGGTATAAGAAAACACATTAAGGCGAAATAGGGACCAATCATGAAGTGAGAGAACAAATAAGTGAAAATTTTAAATTACCGTTGCTTTCCTATAGCAGGTATAATGTTAAGAAATAGGTAGACAAAGACGATATAGTTAACTTCGAGGTCGCAACAAGGTCCATAGGAAATTGTGCCATTTAATTTCAAGGCAGCAGTTCTCTTATCACAACAAAATGAGTTATAAACAGATCAAAATAACAATCTGAATTATCTAGCATTAGTGGCTGAACTGAACAGCCCCAGATTACGTGATGAATTGTTAAATTGCAGTAGCATTGTTTTGGAATTGCTAATTAAAAAATAAGTAAACCCCCATGACTCTGGATATGACAACTGAAAATACCCACAAATTATTTAATAAATGAAGCGTCTAACAACTCTAACACTTCCTGCTCGCCTTGTTAATAAATGTAATTTGAGGTAGATTTAAAAAATCTCCCATCTAAACAGTGAATTCATTACGCGACGTTCAGATCTCCAGATGCCTATGGACTCCTCGGAATTAGGTGTTAAATAGACAAAAGTGAACCAAACTGCCTTTAAAAGCACAGCATGACCATGTAATTCTTTTTCCAGTTTGTGGTAAAAAATGATGAAACTTCTTTCCAAGTAGCTATCACCCAGATTTAGTGTGAAAAGTAGTGTAATTGTAATTCACGCCATCAGGGTCTATCACTGATAGACTATCAGCTGTTCTGTAGTTAGGAAGGCTTTCTTTTCAAATAGGAAAGCTGCCAAGTGCTCTGTGATACCTCCAGCAAGCTTATCGGATGGAAGATCGGAGCCAAAACAGCAGCTGCACACATATGCAAATTGGCAATTAATAGTATAACATTCTGAGGAGGATTTTTTTTTTTTTTTTTAATATGGGAAAGTATAGTGGAGCTACCTTAATATTAACCTTAACAGTGACAGGGAACTTCTTGCCTGAGCGGCCAAAGAATAATTACCCTCTGGAGAGACTTTCACTCTATTACTTTCTTCCTTCACACAAAGATCAAAGCTTTGTTGTCCTGCCGAGTTTGTCTCTATCATGAAAGTTAACTTCAGGCGATTAAAAAAAAAAAAAAAAAAAAAAAAAGGTGGGGGGATACCTTGTAGATTCAGCTCTCGAAAGTAGGCAATCGTGGTAATTCGCGCTTCCCTCCGCCCCCGCTTCCCCCCGCAACAAATGACAAAAAAAAAAAACAAAAAAAAAACCAACAAAAAAACACACAAAAACCCCAAACCAAACCCAAAAAACCCCTTTGGTCATTTTGTTTCAGTTTAGGATTCTTATTCTGTTCCCTAAAAAGGTATTCCGTGCTACTACACGGAACTCTTAGGACTCTGCATTTGTTATGGATACTCTAATCAACGACAAAGTAGTTGAAAGGATTAGTTTTATATATTTTCCCCAGCCTGCTGCAGCAAACCAGCTTGCTTTATTTAGCCCAGCATGTATGAATACAAGACTCCCAATTAATGCAGTTGCTTGCTTTAGTCAGAACATTGCCTTTCAAAGGATCCTCACATGATCCTTTTCTTGTAATAGCAGGCTGGAGCTGGAAAGGCTTTGCAAGGCTGCTGCATTTCACACCAGCCTGTCCCCAGCGCTTTCCCCACTGTCTGTCTGTCTCTTCTAGGACAGGCGTAGGGTGATTAGCTAATGTTTTCGATAATCTGTGAATTCTTAATAGTCTTATTTTCACGAATAAATCTCTCAGTGTGTTCAGGATGAAGAAGAAGAAGCGGATTCTCCAGGAAGGCAGGCCAGGGAGTTCGCTCCTCGCCAGGGGCAGGTGCCTGTGCCGCAGCCCGCCGTGCGGCGCCGCCTGCCTCCCACCGCCGCTGCTTCTGCCGGCTTTTCCCGCTGTCACTTCCCCTCCCGTACTAACCCTTTTCCATTTTATTACTCAGTAATTGCACGTTCAGTTGAAACACCTTTGTGTGCCTGCAATTCAGCTCTAGTTCGGTTACAAACAGAGGCTGTTTCGGAAGGCGGTGCAGAGGCGTAGCGCGGGCTGCCCCCCAGCCCGGCCCGGCCCGGCCCAGGCACGGCGGGCCGGCCCCGCTCCGCTCCGCGCCGCTCCGCAGCAGCTGCCGCCGCACAGCCCAGCACCGCTCTGCCTCACTGCTTCCTCGCTCGCCCAGCGGCTTTAAATCCGGCTGCCCCCTCCCCTCTTCCTTCAAAACGGGCTTTCCCTATCCGAGTCCAACGGCGGCTTTCTAAACAGCACCCGGTAATTCAGTCAGACAAAGAAGAGATATTTAGATTTAGAATATAATTCTTCATCATTCTGTTCCACCATCAAATCAATATCGTACACAAGTTAGAGGAAAGTGGGGATATAAACAGATCCATACATTTTCAGCCGGAACTGGAATATATATACATTTATCTTCACAGATCCTTAAAAAGTCATATCTTTGAGAGGGACAATTTTGCTTGAAATACTAGGGTCATACTAGGCAGATTTATAGAAATCCTTACTCTA
>NW_015090990.1:4406117-4429494 GCF_001431845.1 Calidris pugnax
CCACCCTCTTTTCTTAATCACTATGTACATACTGCGTGGCATTCAGGTCCATAACCATGTATGATCAGTGCTTCTGTTTTGAAAATATATTTTGCTTGAACAAAGTCCAAAACACTTTATATTTAAAAGAAAAGAAAGAAAAAAAAAAAAAAACAAAAAAAAAACCAACAAAAAAACACACAAAAACCCCAAACCAAACCCAAAAAACCCCTTTGGTCATTTTGTTTCAGTTTAGGATTCTTATTCTGTTCCCTAAAAAGGTATTCCGTGCTACTACACGGAACTCTTAGGACTCTGCATTTGTTATGGATACTCTAATCAACGACAAAGTAGTTGAAAGGATTAGTTTTATATATTTTCCCCAGCCTGCTGCAGCAAACCAGCTTGCTTTATTTAGCCCAGCATGTATGAATACAAGACTCCCAATTAATGCAGTTGCTTGCTTTAGTCAGAACATTGCCTTTCAAAGGATCCTCACATGATCCTTTTCTTGTAATAGCAGGCTGGAGCTGGAAAGGCTTTGCAAGGCTGCTGCATTTCACACCAGCCTGTCCCCAGCGCTTTCCCCACTGTCTGTCTGTCTCTTCTAGGACAGGCGTAGGGTGATTAGCTAATGTTTTCGATAATCTGTGAATTCTTAATAGTCTTATTTTCACGAATAAATCTCTCAGTGTGTTCAGGATGAAGAAGAAGAAGCGGATTCTCCAGGAAGGCAGGCCAGGGAGTTCGCTCCTCGCCAGGGGCAGGTGCCTGTGCCGCGGCCCGCCGTGCGGCGCCGCCTGCCTCCCACCGCCGCCGCTTCTGCCGGCTTTTCCCGCTGTCACTTCCCCTCCCGTACTAACCCTTTTCCATTTTATTACTCAGTAATTGCACGTTCAGTTGAAACACCTTTGTGTGCCTGCAATTCAGCTCTAGTTCGGTTACAAACAGAGGCTGTTTCGGAAGGCGGTGCAGAGGCGTAGCGCGGGCTGCCCCCCAGCCCGGCCCGGCCCGGCCCAGGCACGGCGGGCCGGCCCCGCTCCGCTCCGCGCCGCTCCGCAGCAGCTGCCGCCGCACAGCCCAGCACCGCTCTGCCTCACTGCTTCCTCGCTCGCCCAGCGGCTTTAAATCCGGCTGCCCCCTCCCCTCTTCCTTCAAAACGGGCTTTCCCTATCCGAGTCCAACGGCGGCTTTCTAAACAGCACCCGGTAATTCAGTCAGACAAAGAAGAGATATTTAGATTTAGAATATAATTCTTCATCATTCTGTTCCACCATCAAATCAATATCGTACACAAGTTAGAGGAAAGTGGGGATATAAACAGATCCATACATTTTCAGCCGGAACTGGAATATATATACATTTATCTTCACAGATCCTTAAAAAGTCAGATCTTTGAGAGGGACAATTTTGCTTGAAATACTAGGGTCATACTAGGCAGAATGATAGAAATCCTCACTCAAAGTCGCCTACAGCAAAAGGAAGACTAGTTTGACTAAAACAGTAATTCGACCAGACACAGAGAGAAAAATCTGTTTCTGGGATATTCAATAAGCAGCATTTACATTCAGATGAGTTCCCCGTCTCTGTGCTTGTCCGGATTATTATTTGTGATGCCTTTTCCAGATTGCAAACACTTCTTTGACACCTTTGTTGATCCACTCTCTTATTTTTTCTAGTGCGTCATAAACACATAGAACATAGCCGATCTTTAATTTTAAAGTTTCATATTATGTACCCACATCAGTGACCCAATGTTTATATAAAATATCATAGGATCAGATAATTTCTCCCATTAAAAAATTTGCTTTTCAAGTTTATTTTGGACAGAGTGGCCTTCAAGCCTTCTCGTGCATATATATGTGTGTGTATATATATAAATAACATATCTTGTATTCACACAACTCCTTTGCCTCTGTTCTAATGATGACATAAATCTCCTTAATGTTGAACAATGTAAGGCATAACCTAATAAAAACAATGCTGATGTTTACAGTTTCAGGTACATCAACTGTATCCAGGAAATTCAGAACAAAAATTATGGAATTATTTTCACGATTAAGGAGAACAGGGTTTGGGCCTTCATCCTCAGTTCACTTAATTAAAATTGCGTACTGGAAAACATGTGGTGCTATATAACTGCACACACTGTTCAGAGAGTTCTGTGACATCTGGACTTGTAAAACAGAATCTATGTCCCTCAACTCCAGGTATGGTTTCTATACTATTGTTATCTAGGAACCTTTGCATCAGATATAGGTATGCATACAATTGTGCAAATAGTATAATATTCTTTCGTATAATATTCTTTTTTTTTTTTTCTTAAGTACTATGCTACTCAGACATTTTTCAGTGTTCATTTACTGCACTTTAGGAAATAATGTGTTGGTTTTTTAAATTCTGGCCTCCAGAGAAAGTAAGGAAAAAGGGGGAACTAGGCGGTTATGGCCTATCTCCTAATAAGTTTTAAATCTGTTGGCAAAGCTCAACCAAGTTTGACTGAGAAACATATATTAAGATTATGAATCTTAATTACAGGCTGTTAATACTAGGGAAAAGGCACAGAGAACCCAACCATTATTTGCTCCATTTGGCAGCATTTCATTGACCAAAAAACCTACATGAGCTCCTGGACCAGTCTCACCATGTGATGCCTCTTACCTAGCTGGCAGGCTAGAACTCAAACCTAGAGGTTATGGGAAAAGCCAGAAATACTCTGGGGATGTCCCATTAAAGGAACAGAGAATGTCCTTGAGGTTTAAGATACTGAGGTAATCTAAGGATTACTAGGGATACTGAGGCGGTGGGAGTAGAGACAAGTAAAGGATATAGGGGGATATAGAATTAGAATAAATCCATTTTAATGTTAATTGAATAGCTTTACACTTACACTTTGAGTATTCTAATATTTCATTATCGGAGTCTTCTCCATGGTCCTGAGACAACAGGTAAGACTGACAAATCACTCACAATGAATTTCAGAATTGTCTATCAATCCAGTATATCTATTTTTATGTTGTAGAAAGTAACCCTTTAACTTTTACAGCAGTACACTGGGGCAAAAGATAATTGGATGTACTTTTACAAGTACATTCTCCTGACATTAGTAAAGAGAAGCTGTGAACAGCAAAGGTTGAAGAAGAAGAAGTCAGCTAAATGTGATGGTAATAGAAGAGTCACAGTACCAGTAAGCTACCTATATGGGTTATTTCCATTTGATTCATGAGAATAAGGCAAAAGGCTTTGTTTTCTTCATTTTCCTTTCAGTATTTAAGCATTTTAGTGATACGGAGTCTTCCAAAGTTAAAAGGAAATGCTATGTTGTTGCATCTGAAGGATGTGATTTGAACTGCTAATGAAAATTAAAAATAAAAAGAAGGGAGAATTCCAGAAAAGAAGAGCCACAAGAAGATTCTCTGTCCTCCTCTTTGGAAGACAGAGCTGCTGCTCAGTGAGAGAGTAACAACCCTGGCTACTCCATAACTAGTCCAGCAACTGTAGGCCATTCCACTGGAAACTTTTTTGCAGAAAGTGAAGAGATCACAGTGGAGATTGACAACTTCCATATTTGAGAGCCAGAGAAAGCAATGTGTAAATGTATAAACTGCTACAGGAAAAAAAAAAAATTGTTCTGAACAGTACACAAATCAGATAATATTAAAACATATTAAAATTAATTCACTTGGTTTAGACAAGCAATTTAAAATATTATTCACTTATGCAGAACATTTTCAGCAACAATTCTAAGAAAATGTTGAATGTATAATTCAATATATAAACTCACATCATCCATATATAGCTGACAATGAATTATCTCTCGAAGACTAAGAAATGGAAAATTAGATAAAGGTGTAATACACCATACAATATTTAGTAACTGAAAGGCAGAGACAATATTGTATTAGTTTTAGGACTGCTACTGTATGCCTCTGTCAGATTTAAAGGGACAGTTCCCTAGATGGTATGAGAAAAAAAAAGTCTTATAAACATTCATCTCAGGGAGACCTGAACTGATTAGGAAAGGTCACAATAGGAAAAAAACCACTTTTGTACGATCTGCAATCCTGGCGCTGGTCAGATGTTCACAATATATTGCTCACCAAGAAACCGAGCCCAAGAATTATTAAGTTTTTTGGTGAATAACTTTGAATAATTAATCCTTCTGAGAAAATCACAATCTGTTCACCAAGAGTTCATGAAAAAAACAAGGTGAATAATTCATTATGAATTATTTGACCAGTTTTAGCAATGAGATTCTAAATCTGTCTTCTTATGGATATTAACCTCATTAATACTATTTAGATACAACGCTTCGATATAATTAAAATGATGCAAAACTGCATATCTAATATGACACAATTTAAGCTACTGAGTTTCTTTTTGTAGCTATTTTGGAAATAAGTATTTATTGTATTTTCAAAAGGCTCTGTGTATCACTTCAGATGTACTGGTCTTGAAACAACTAATGTAATAATAGAACATTCTTACATATGAAGAAAGCCTTGACGGCAGACAGATCTAAATGTTTAAAATCTGCTGAGGTCTATATCTAAAATACACAGCTGAGTGACCAGTTTTGTAGTAAGATGCTGTCACTCATGAGTTTTAGGGAATTTTAGAGTATATCTAATCCTACGCAGAGAAACAGAGCTCGCATGGATATGAAAGAAAGCAGGTTCAGATTCCCATTCTTAAATATTTACAAAACATTAATTATAATAATTAAACTGCAATTATTGTACAATAATAACTGAATAATGTTACAAGACGAATTTCAGACTGTTCCAATGTGCCATCCTAAAACAACACATTTAACCCATTACTATATTACTACTGTTTAAATATACACATGACATTGTTTTAAATTAAAGGTTAGTATATTCTTCTAATTCCTAAGCAACACATAGCCAACTACCCAATTTCATTAGTTAAAGCTGCAGTTTCATGACACATTGAACCGCTCTACATCTGAGCTGCCAGTGTGCTTTCTGTCAAGTGTTTCTGCCTACTCCCTTGCATGAGCAGTGGTGTTTGGATGACGCTGTCCCCCCACGGCCTTCCCACAGAGCTGAGTTGTTTTATGGCAGAATACTATTCAGGCTGCAGCCTGACAACACAACTAGGCTGGTCTAAAAACAAGCCCCTATCAAAAGAGATTATTCTGCTTCTTTTTTGTTCTGAACCTGGTTGCACGCCTCCCTGGCATAGGTATTGATCTGACCCATGAGGCAGCCAAAGAGACAGAAACCCAATCTTATATAAAATACACTTCTCTGGGCTGGTAGCAGCCATTGAGCTACAAGAGATTCGGTTTGAAGTCAGATGAGTGAAGGTGCCAGTGAACATGCTGGAGAAGAGCACAGCAAAGAGAGCTCAAGGGAAAGCGGTGGTAACATATGGCCAAAAGTAGGGTTTGCAGCAATCAACATTTAGATTGGCTTCAGCTTCAGTGGAGCCACAGCCTTGGATTTACTGTAAATAAGATCTAATTCTGAAGGAACTTCCTCAAAACAAACATAAGGCAAGTCATTCCATACTCCTCCTCCAAGGAAAAAAAAACAACAAGTACATCAATTACAGTGATAGAATAGTAATAGTAACCTACTTAATCTAATGTATTTTCAGCCACTTGGCATACCACATATGAGTCTATCGATTGTACTTCATGCTGAACTGAGTTTTACCTATGCAAGGTTTAATCTGACCTTTCAAAGAATATTTTAAAAGCTTTTAATTGTAAATGTAATGTAATGCATTCTTAGAAGTGTTTTATTGTTTAATATATACAAATATACATCACACTACTTTGAAATGTCAGTAGAAGCCTTTTAAAACAATAGCTCTTGTGGAAGAAATTTTCAAATTAAATAATTCTGAAACTAACCCTCTATTGGGTGCTATGCTTTTCAAATCAGTTTTTACATAACAGAACAATTTATTATCTCTTATTTATATACTTCATGAATATTTTTGTTACTACTTCTAAATGTGGATAGAAAATATTAAATTATGTAAAGAGATATAATTTCAGAATTTTTCTTCCATGTACCGCATTAAAACATATGCAATATATGCATAGTAAATATGAAAGACAATCACAGTTTGACAGTTAAAAATTATGCTAATAATTGTTTCTATTAAAAAATAAAGCAAAATTGTCATAGTAGCATGTTGGCAGAAGGCAAAAGTGTGCACAGGTGGGATTTGGCTACATGCTTCCTATTCACACCAATCATTCAATTGCATACCAGCTCTAGGAATTTTCCTCATATTAGTTTAGCATTAGGTTTTTATCTTTGGTGCATTTAAAACTGTAATTAAAGAGTGACTGATCTCTGCCAGTTCCCTCAGCTGTGGCATTCAGAAATATAATCTTCCCTTTTTGTTTTTTCTGCTCTGTGTTAAAGAAGGAATTTATATTAAAAACCAGGGATCTAGCTTTATATTACTAATAGCTGTACAGCTGTAGTTACTACTGGTGCTATACTATTTCTGTTGGTCATTCTAATGTTAATTTGTATGACACCATAATAATTCTGTAGGAATTAAATAGGAATTCATAAAAAATTATGAAGCCATAAATCAGAAGATTATGGATTGGATGGACAAGATTTCAAAGAAGCACAACATTTTAGAGTAAAATGTAGTAAAAATAGCTACTAGTAGAAATAGCAAGATTTGATTCATCACTTCTTGCTAACTAGTCTTCTCGTAAGGTCTGGGAAAAACAGTGAGCAGATCTCTTACCACTACATCTCTCTGCAGTACTGATGGGTTGCCTGGTGGATTTCTATTGTTCTGCCCTACCAGAGAAGAGTTCTTTTATCTTAAGGCTAGATAAGTCTTTGAAAGGTTAGTTCTTTCTTGCTGTTGGATGGGTTCCTTGGCTATGAATGGAGAGATCAGAGTGAGATGAAAGGTCTACAGAAATAAGCGGCAAGTCTAGATGGATGGAAGTCACCCCTAAAACAGGACACATCTTGTTGCCTATCAGCATGAAAAAAAGAGGATCTAAATTTCAAAAAAATGACAGACAAGAAACTTGCCAAAAAAAAAGTCAATCATTTACGTAGATAAGAGCGTGAGATGGTGCCTCCCACCAATTACCAACTCATTCTACTACAGCTTTGGTTCACTAAGCTTTCAGCAGTTTGCTAACTCTAATGATTTTACTGAAAATTTCCCACTATTGTGTGATGGATTACACTGAGAATCTCAGCTTCCATTAAATCAAATCAAAACGTGGTTTTTCACACAAATAACTTAAAGCTTACCTGTAAAAAATATCAGTGAGTTAATAGCACAAATGTGACAGCTGTAAGAAGGAAAATTTATCCCTTTTTGGTGATTTCTCGAATCTCTCTCTGACATTCTATGAACTATCTAAAGGTGCAGATGAAAATATCTTGGTTTCAGATCTATTTAATTACATTAAGTACCCTGATTTTGATTTTGTTTTAAAGCTTTGTGGTATATTTTCCAATCTTGTGCTGAAATTACAGTCTTCTGAATATTATTTTTCTGAAAGGATCACAATAATTACAAGGATAAGCAATTATTATATGTTGTCTCTTCCAGTTTGCAATTCCAAATGCTCAAAATATATACATGTCAAATTTCACAAGTCCTTTAAGTGCAGGCAAACAGCCTTCTTCGCTCTATTTAACCAGACATGTACTAAGAACTAAGATGTTATGCAACTTGCACAGTTCACAGTTTACAACAAAGCCTGTGGTTTTTTTTCTTTGAGTCCTGTGCTCCCTCTAACATATAGCATTTTTTTAAAAAGGATCAGATAAATATGGGCATTGTGTGCTAAGTAATCAAACTTGCAACTAATAAAATGCATTTACAGGTTTTGAGAGAAAAAGAATGTGTCTACATTTTATTATTTTTAAGGTAATTAATTTTTAAGTTAATTTTTAAAGCAGCTATTTTAGTATCTATAGTCTGATTTATTTTGCAGTGCTTTAAAATGTCCACTATGGAACTAAGAACAACATATAGCGTTTAAAGGAGTGAGCTCAGAAATGCTGTTGTTAACGCAAGATGTTAATATGATAGCAGGACTGAAAATTAGGACATGCTGCTCTCACCCTAGGAGAAGCTATGAGACTAGTTAGATTTTAGTGGGATATTTTATTTTCCTTCTGAAAATAGCCTTATTTTTGTTCTTGTCTCTGGTCTGTTCCTTAAACCCATGGCTTGATCATGCATGCCAGTGTTCCGTTCTCTCAAAATAGCAATACACTTCTTTCAGCAACACTCATCTTTCATCTTTTTCTTCTTGGAGAAGGCAGGATAAAATGGCTACAAATGGCCACTAAGGAAGATGTAACAACTTCAGATTGCCGCAAAGGTGAGATTTCCATAAAGATTAATGGCAACAGCTGATTTTTAAGCAGCCAAACCAAGTCTTCGCCAGATAAAAGTTTTGTTCAGGCACACTAGCTTTAGTTAAATAATACTATTTCATTGATTAAAAAAAAAGAATAGAAAACTGCAGACATATTTAAGCAATAGATAACATAAAGAAGCTCTTAAAGGTATCTCATAAAATACATTTCATCTCTTCAGTCTCTATAACTGAAGTGCTCTATAACTTAAGAGTATATATTCAAATACAAATCTTAGATTCTCCAAATTTAAAAGTAGTTGCTTTTTTTCTCACCATATTATTTTTAATGATTTCTTTGGTATTTTTAAACAAGATGATTAGCTAGATAGTTCAGCAAATAATTCCATAAATGGTAAAATCATTCTTCTCACCTTCCACTCATGCAAGCAGACGTCTCTGTAATATAGTTTATAATTCACGGTCCAGTTTAAGTATGTCAAGTATTAGTGCTTTCATCTATCTTCTTTCAAGTCTGAATACATAGTTTATAATTAGGCCCTACTTTTTTAAAACAACTAAACATTTCAGTTTGAAAAGCAGCTACTGTGCAAGCAGCCTGACTTAAAGAAAAATACAAGGAAATTCTGGATCCATAATTCACCCTCCACCTTCCGACCCCACCAACCGCCATATTAGTGTGCCCCCACCAAAATACCAGCTTGTGTTTACAGTTTCGTTTCTCCTGATGGTGGATGGGCGCGTGTACACGCACTCGCTCTATGTGCACTCAATAGGATCATGATCTGGAGAGCTGAAAATGTAAACACAAGCTGGTATTGTGGTGTGACTAGCGGTTTGTGGTTTCTTTGTTTGAATATTTCAAAAATGGCACACTGGCCAGAACTAGAGGAGAGAAGCAGAGCTGCTACTTATATTAAAATTTGATGGTTCCAATATTCACATTTCAGGTAGATAAAAAGGGCTACACAATTGAAAGCTATTTTCCAATACCATATTTTTTACATTGTTGACCACACTTTAGTGCAGGAATTTTGTTTTCAGGGATAGATAAAATATACTTTGCCCTTAATTTCACATAATGAGGAATACCTGCTTGTTTAGGTACCAATTGAGCCATTTTTTACAGATTAGGAACGTGTTGTTCATGGAAAGGTGTCCATAATCGTGTGACTAAAGTAGGGAATATGGTTAAACATTCACAGGATTAGCTCAATTTAGATGACTACAGCTCATTCTCTTTTCATAAAGAATTTACTGGATCATGGAGCTAGCCATTTTCCTTATTCAAGTTCAAACTGGATTTATATGTGGACCAAACATCCCAAGCAGAGCTTTGAAATGGCATATCCATACAGTTACAAGAGCACAAGCTTAAATTGGTGTCGTTTCAGCATTTTTTTTTCCTTTTTGCTTCAGTGGAAGTAAATGAAGCAGAATGACTCTATGAAAAGTCCATGAGTCTAAAATCTTACCCATCTTTTGCTAAGTGTATCAGCCAGTCTTAAGAAAACCTCTTAATATAAGCATTGATTTGCTACTGTTCTGAACATGGTGGGGAAGAGGGGAGAGGACTGAAATTCAGTTTATAACTGGATTATATTCAGTTATATTACCATAATATACTATTTTTTAAAAAATAAGTTTATCAAAAGTAGATATTTGAAGTAGGGTATTTTTTTTCTATCATCTATTTTAATCAGAGTTGCAGACTGGTTCTAACATCTATTATACATACTATACAGGCTCATCACTGCAAATATAAACAACAGCTGAGAGTAAAATCTAAGAAAAGATTGAAAAAAAAAAGAGTGGCCATCTCAAAATAGTGAAAAAAGTCCAGAAGTTCTAATGGTGTTAATGCAATAACTATTCAAGATAGGGACAGTTCTGCAACTAATACCAGTGCTCCATATAGAAACTTATAGTAACTCACAGCTCATGGGAAGAACATCTGTTTTATAAATACTTATCAGTTCCATTTGATTGAAACATATTTGTCACATAAAAAGCAAGAAATGCTTTCTTAAAGTATGTAGTATTACCTTACACACAAAAGAATACAATAGCACTCAGTTCTCCTCTTCAAAAATTCTCATGTGTATTTAAGAAACATTTGATCACTTTACACAAACTGCACAACTGCAATGCCATCATAAGGTAGAACATCTTGCTTCTTTTTAATACATTACTCTATATAAGCACCCTCACAAAGACAGCTTGTGAGCATTTCACAAATTATAATAATGGAACCACCTACATGTATATCAGTGCTGACAGATCTGGATCATCTTATTTTCACCTGCGGTAAGTTCAGACTCAGCTGAAAACTAAATTATACAATGAACAGCTTTGTTGTAGGAATATGCATGGCCTTATTTTCCACCAACATTTTCAGAACAAATACATGCAGCTAACACAGATATTTAATATCAATGGTAATAAATACTGATGATCTTATGATCCAACATTTTTTCTTCCAAATCCAAGATAAAGTTCATCACTTTGCTTTTTTACCTATGGCACTATAGAGGAATTGTTTTGTCTATACTGGGGCACACCTGTCCAATAGCCATTATCTGCAATAGTTTAATGTATGAAAAGGAAATTGTATCCAAAAAGATCTTCCTGCTATTAGTTGATACTAGTAATAGAATTCCCATTGACTGCAATGTCATGAATTAGATGGAGAATTAACTAAAGGAGAATTTAGCATTCAGCTATTACACAAAATACCGTAGAATTCTGATGACTAGGACATGTATTATATACTGTTCCTAAAGGTAGTGGCCATTCTGATCTAAAATAAGAGAACTGCCAACTCAGCTGATAATGCAACTCTGAAATTTCTGAGCTTTAAATACCTATATTGACCAAATATAGACCAATAAGACCAAATACCGGTCTTATTTCTTGGACATTGTAGAATAGTTTTTGCCAGGATGGCTTGGGTCATATAGAACATGTCTGTAACTCTTAAAAGTGAAAGACAGAATTATTCACAGTATTTCCTTGTGTTTGAACATCCATCTTAAACATTTTTTTCTAAACAAACATACACTCCATGCAAACATGAAATAAATTTGTGTGCAATACTGCATAATAATACATACCCTCCCCTCCTACTGGCATCAGCCAACATAAAATAAAACCATCATTCTTTAGTAAGCTTTATGAAAAAGCATATTTAGCATGCTTAGCTGCTTCTACAAAAAAAGCACCCTGCTTATTCAACTGGCAAAATGACAAAAACCTCAAGAGGCAATAGATGCATGCCCAAATTTAGACAGAGTGGATTCTGCCCCCTTAAAAATACCACTCCATTCAAAATATATAAGAGATAGCTGTCTCCTCTGTCATAAGAAAGACTTCATATTATTTAAGTTTTTTGTATTTGTATAGTAAAACATAACGCTAGAAGCAACAAGGAACAAAACTTACCTACAATATAACAGCACATAATTATAAGAACACATGAGTAAGAAAAGCCTTACTCTACTTCATTCATGACATGAATATAATCCACACCAGTCAAGTATATCTGAAGCCAGTTTTAAATTCCAAGGGAAGTATCAAAACTAGCTAGAATTTTACCGTTAAGCAGTGAAGAAAATCTAACAAATGTTCAGGAAATGAAGAAGAGCTGAAAGCAGTACCAAAAAATTAAAAGGCCTACACCATGTTTATATTATAAATAGCTCACCAACTTTAAGTCTAGTGGTTGTTTGAAAACTAACTGAAATATCAAAGGTATTTTCAAATAATTATAAGCATGATTACTTTTCACACAGTGGGCAGCCTATTCTTAGGCTTCAAGACAGTAAGGGTGGTTTGCATTTACAAAATTCTCTGTTGCTTTAAGTATTTGTGTGTATAACAATATTAGTCATACAAAAGTACAGATCTAGATCGGATAACATTCATACTATCAGCAAGATAAAAAGTTACAATAACTTCAAATTGTTTTCTCAAAAATTAAAACTGGAAAACAGTTATTTAAAAAATGTGTCCCATGCAGGGGGTCAGAAGACATGATTTAAAAGACCTGGGCTCTACACCCAATTTTGACAATTATTTGAACAGAGTATTTGGTAGTCTATGTGTGATGATCGCTACTGGGGATTATTTTTTCTCTTGCTTGAGAAACAAAACCATAAAAAGTTGTATGGAGAAAATCTGAATGAACTGGTTTTGAATGTTTTTCAGTGGGATGGAGATCTTTAAGGTTACCACTTATGAATACCATTAAGAATACATTTTGCTTTCTTCCATTTTTACCCACCGCTCATTTAAAGAATATTAACTATTGGTGTATTACTAGTATTATAGAATCCTAGATCTATTCCAAAAGACAAAGTTAAGTTAGTTAAGTAGAGCACAAAATCTGACCTTTAAAAATATTTGTAAAGTTTTCCTGTTTTTTAGAGACAGAGAGACATATTTTGCTGAGTGGTTAATGAATTCAGATAGTGACCGTTTGACCTGGGTTTTTGAAAGTAATTAGCAGCTCCAGTTACCTGAAAGATGGAGCTAAGATGAGCAGGCAGTTTTAAATCAGCGCATTTCTAATTAAAAATGATGTTATTTACAGTCACTCAATAGAAGTTGTAAGCATCTGTGCTCATAAAGGAATATGGAACAAAGGACTGATGATTTTAGAGGCTACCCACAGTTGCTCAAAACAGCAAGTGAAGGATGTTGAATACAAACGGTAATTGTTAGCTAGATGAGATTATCGCTCTTGCTGAAGCTTATTTTTTAGGTCATTTAATTAATTTCTATATTCAAGTTTTGTGGAGAAGGGAAACTTCTTCCCAATACTAAGCATAATATGAAGCCGAAAGGAGAAAATAATTATATTAGCTTGTTGGACAAACGGTGAGAAGGATTCTACAGAAATGCCAAGGCAGTGGGAGTTTTAAGTATACAAACAGTAGTCAAAAACCCCAAGCTCCTAAAATGCACAAAAATACTACTACAAGGTTCTGATGCCATGAAGTAGTTTCTAGGGAGTATAATTACAGTAAGAAAAAGATTCTTGAGACTAACAATTGCATTTATTCCACCGCAAATTCCCTATTGCACACATGCCATATGAATCATCATACTATGTATATTTCAGATATTTTAAACATTGTAATTTCATGACCTATATATGAAAACTATTCAGACTCTAACACATTTTTAAAGCTTTTTGCGATCTGTGGACTGTGGAAAAAAAGTGTCTGTGCACTAATTTTTTGTCCTTAAACTCTGCTTCTAAAGCAATCTGTGAAAGGCGATCAAGAACAACAAGTTTATATATGTCAGTATAATCAACATGTACAACATATCTAAAGGAGCCCAGTGAAATTTTTTATGATTTCACTACTACTTTTATGAAAACTATTGCCGTACACTGACATAAATAGTTTGTTGAAATAAAATGAGACAAAGCGAACTTTAAGGTTTGGGCTAGTATCAACAAAGTCTGAATATTAACAAAGCAAGGTAGCAGATATCGAAGTCTTTCCTTGGACTTCGATAACTGGCCATTTACATCATGAAGTATGTGCGTGAAGGTCTCTGAGCTACTAAACATGTTACATTGTTTTTATCAGGCAGATTGAAAAATCTGTAGTCTCCACACAAGTTAAGATGTTTTTCTACTAGATTAATTCAACTCCATTATCTCAAAAAGGGTCCAAACCACATTATAGATTATGTACTATATCACATTTTAACAACTCAGCAACTTAGATACCAGCCATACAACACTTTTAAAAACCTAATGAAAACTTAATTTTTCATATATTTAATTACACAAGCTTTTGTATTTACTTTCCTTTTCTAACATTCTGCTCATCTGTGTGATATTCTGCTTAACTGGATCTAGACTCACTTTTACCAGTGAAACAAAATATAGTCATTTAGACAGTGCAGTGATGACTAACACTTTAACAGCAAGAATAAACAAGGGAATCCCTTATCTTTAGTCCGTGTTCATTAGCCAAGTCAGAGCTGCCCGGCGACTTAGGCAATACAGGTTTTTATTTGGTTAGCTCTGATAATTTATCCATTAGTCACTGTAGGCCAAGACACAACTAATTTCCTTTTTAGGAAAGGAACTATTAGCAGAGCAACTAAATTTGAAATAAAACCATAATATAAAGTTTAAACTAAATTAAATTATATTAAATTTAAAATTAACATAAACTATTCACAGAACAGATCAATGATGCCTTAAGTACCAGATACTGAGAGATGCCTCATCAGTTCTCAGGAACTCAAAAGACAAACATGCACATCTTTTATTAAAAATATTATGTGCAAGTGTAATATTCACATCTACCTTTTATGCAAGGATTAAACGTGTCTCACTGTTCAATTATCTTAGCAAAAGATATCTAAAATGGATCATATTTTCCACCTCCTACCTTTGCAGAAAAAAGCCTTAGGTTCAATTGGTGCTTGGACTGAACTATGGACCTGGAATAAGATTATTAAAAAAAAAAAAAGGTTTAGTAGTTCAAGCTAAAAGAATCAGGACTCCCTAAATGAAGAAAAATTCTGGAGTCATATAAATGGAAAAAAAAATGGCTGAAACTAGAAATCTGGGCAGTATTAAGAGTTTCTTTAGATCGTTTCTACAATGGAGATTCAAATTACCACCACATGGTCCCAAATATTTAAGTCTCCAAGTACCAACTGTTACAACATGTAATTAAAGTCAGTGTATAGCCTTTAATCAACTATTTCAAGATAGCTAGTGAGAAGAGATAAACTGCTACTGTGTTTATTTATGGCACACAGCCAATACAACTAAAATAAAGATCTTGCTTTACCTGAATAGTTTATTGCCAATTTCAAGTACTCTGCCTATTCTAATTACATTTCTATCAATGTTTGTAAGGAGCTTGCCTATTCAGCAGAATAAAATCCTGAAAAAATGCTATTTCTGACAATTCAGGTACTACAGGAATGAAACAAATCTTTTCTTACATACTTGTACTATTTTTAGTGTGAGCAACACAGAGAACAAGACATGATCACAACTGTACAAATTGTGCATAGTTAGGAAACAATTATGCTATATTTTATTTTCCTTTTCCTTCTACTAGTGCCTCATATTACAAAAAGCTGAACTGACTGAAATATGATATATGTGTTTAATTAATAAAATAGCTATTTTCTAAACAGAGAAGGATACATATCTAAATTTATCTAGCTAGGTGTTTATAATTTGTATTATCTCAGAAAATTTCCAAACACAGTAAATATGTTTATATAAGATAAACATTAAAGCATGTTTATAAGCATAGCAGAGAATACCTACTAAGGGGGACATGGAAGAAAGAGTCAGGGCAGTGAAAGGGAAAAATGCCATGGGGGTTTATCTTGGTGGACTGCAGGAACCGAAACCTTCCTAAAGAGTCAACATGACCTGACCAGTAGCTTGCATAACTCTGAAGAGAAAGTCCATGTGGAAGTCACAAATTTCATACGTAAGTTAGATACGTTATTTTGTATTTAGCTCCAGTTTCTATTCAAATAGAAAGTACAGGTTCTTTCACTTCGTAGGTAACAGTGTAAATCACAAATGATGAATAGAACCTTGTTCTTTAGAGGCACCAAGACTGAAAATACCTTACTCTCTGCTATATTACTGTGATTATTAGAATAAAGTGAACTTTACGGATTTAATTCATTTATGGAGAGCGCTGTGGAATGAAGCTATGTAGCAATTCTTCATTACTTTTGTGTTATCAGAGAATTTCCAAAATCTATAAATGGCATCTCTGTTTGTGAGGTAATTTCAAAGGAAAAAGTTCTGGCTGAGCAGAAAATCTGTTTTTATTGAATAGTATCATCCCCACTATTCCTTTAATACGTCATTATAATTACTTTCACTGTTGTCACCATTATGTCCTCCAGCAGTATAGTCATGGATAGCTTTTCTTTAGCATATCTTTACAAGTTGAGTTGAAAGCAATCTATTTTCTGCAAAATGGCTGCTTTCATTGTATACAGGACACTGAACCTCTTGTGCGGGACCTTTTCACCATGTTGTGATTGATTTTACATCTATTGAAAACAAGTCTGGTCTCTGCCATTTGTTTACCCTTGTATTCTCTCTTTATGCTTTGGTATGCATTTTTAATTAGATACACTCCAGTTCTTTCACCACTAGCTAACACTTTTATTTGGGAAGCAGTCTTTACTAGCCCTGCAAATATCCGCTGTTCTTTGCAATGTCAAGTCCTTTTCTCACCTTGCTTTGACTTGGTTATCACTTATATCACAAGTAATTCATCCATCTGTTAACTGCTCCAATTCACATTACTTGGCTTTATTTTAAAGATCTTAACAATGGTCAATGGTCTCATCTGGCAGCTGGTTTCTTGTAAAAAATGTGCCTTTCCCAAGTGACATTCTTGTGAGGATCAAAATATTCAGTGAATGGGTTTTATCTAGCAGTTTACAGGTCCCTCAGGCTCTCCATAGAACATATTGTATATACCCAGTGCTTTGGGCATGCCATGTGTAGCAATGTGGAGGACTTCACCTTCTTCAGTTTCATTTCACTCTTCTCCAGCTTTCTGCCGTGTTTTCTTTCCGTACTGTGGGTTAATTCTTGCCACAAAAAAAAAAAAAAAAATAATCTGACACACATGTTTAAGTTTGAATCCAGAGTGTGCCTTTAAAGCAGAACTCTGTTCTGGTGCGCTTTGGTGCCTTGGTTTGCCCCATGATGCTGTCTGGGAGCTCTGGAAGTGGATGCTTTCATATGAAAAACTGCATACCAGGAACGGGTTTAACACACTTTGGTTGTAAATAGGCATTCATCCTATGGGACTCAATTAGAGCTATCCAAAGTAAAAAATGCTGGAAGGAATATAGAGTGGTTGCCTGTTTAGCCCTACAGATTGTTCCTAGCAGTCTGCATACTACTTCTTAACACAGACATAGCCACAGAAGTGAGTGAAATTGTCTTCATTTCTTGACTCTCACTACCTGACACTGGTGAAAATCATTACACCAGTTACACAGCACTTTTATAAAGGAATGTTTCAGTCCAATAACAGAAATATCCTAAGTACTAAAGGAAGTGTAAAATTTATTTTTATTGTGTCACAAATAAGGGGAAAAACTCCCACTGAATAAAGAAAAAAATAAGAATTAGGTGGAACATAGTTCCATCCCACAGTAATCCAGAAAAAAACCTCAGTATGTCCACTTTACATACCACCTTTCTCTTGATTTACAGTCTTCAATTTACAGTCTTCTAGACAGTTATTTAAATAATCTGTCTCTCACGGAGTAGCACCTTTGAAATTGCCAGGGACACAAACCCACTTCTCTGTTTCCTCATAAAAATTTTCCAGACACCCCCAACACAACCATTTCCAGCAAGACTGATTTTTTCTTGGCCTTATCTTCTCCAGATGGTTTGTAGATAGTTCTCACAACTCAGCCATCACTTTAAATAGACATAAAAAGACAAAAGTCCAGTTTCCTTTAAGACTGTATATGAAACTTGTATTGGCTGGTGAATACTGAAACTTTCAATATAAACAAGATGTTTTGGCTCCAGTTGTGTGGGGAGATATTATGGCTCACTGTAGGGAAGGTTTGCTTTCTGAATATTCTCTGCTTTCTAAACTGGGATGGATTACATCCAAATATATTGTTATGCTTCTCACCCAAATTAATCTGGTTTTATACTTGTCATACTTTAATGGGCAGGTCTATGCTCTGGAAGAGATGAAAATAGTTTTGTTTGCACGTTTTCAATAATCATATGCTTTATGGTTAATGAAGCCTCTTTCAAATCTCTAACAGCCTTCTGCAGCTGACTGTAGAATTGTTGAGAAGGCTTTAAAAAAAGTAATCTTACTTTTATATACTATCTTTAACTCATCTTGTAAAATTTTATCCATTGTCTGTGACAAGATCTGTTATTAGTCTGTACGCAGCAAAGAGTTGATCAGGCATTTTACAAGCTGCTGGGGCTGTCACAGAGGTTATCGTAAGCACTTCTAACTGTTTTGAATGCTTGCCAAGCATGACAGAAGAAAACATTTTCCTATATACAGGTTTGCCAAGACAGAGCTCCAGTCCATTCCCAGGGTAAAAGGCTGCAGCTTACGAAACTATTATTCCTCTGTTACTTTTTCAGTGTTTGACTACCAAACATAGTTCTAAGCAAAAGAAAATTTAACAATCAACAGTGTGCTGCTTCTTACTCTGTTATTCCCTCACAAGAATGATGTCAGCTCTTGTACTCTCCAATGCGTATTAATCCCCTGTGCTCTGTCCTACGTGCTTAAACATAGAAAATATAACTGTCCACAACTCTAACGTTTTGTCCAATGCACACTGCAGCATGTACTCTAATCCCAGGCTTTCTAAAACTGTATCTTCTGTTGGTTTTTTGTTTTGTTTTGTTTTTTAATACTATAACAAAGTCCTGGAGTGCCCTAGCACAAACAGCATCCTGTTTGTCTACTATATACAATTTGCAAGACAATTGAGGTCAATCTCTCAGTACCCTGTCTTTTACATACAACTCTCCAATTTTGTCACTCAACTCTATAAAATTAAACTCATTAATTACAGAGCTGCAGGAATATTGTCACTTTAACCCAACCACAAACAGACTTGCAGGAAAATAATATACCAGGTAACCTAGGAGTTAGGAAAAAATGGTCTGATCTCTTAGCAAGTCTGATCCCTGTTGATCGTTTTACTACAAGCAAGGATAGGTTAGTATGGAGAAAACTCAAGGGGGTTAGGGTCCAGTCAAAAGAAGCTTTCATCACTTATGACAGCCATCCAAATAATAAAAAAGGGAACAAATCTTGAACACTTTCATTCAGCACTGAATTTCAGCAAAACAACAAATAAAAATCTTTTATGGATTAGTGCTGGTTAGATGAAAACAATGAAGGATTCAGTAACATGCAAGAGAGTGCCCTTCAGATTAAATGACAATTTGGAAGTGTTTAACAACATATGGTCTCTTTTCTTTGACATATACGATTAAGAATATATCTTTTTTATATCAAAATATAAAATACCATCTGTCATAAGTACCAACTATGATATTGCCTCTATATATCCAATTAATTCACTATACTTTCTAATGTAAATATTTCTCCTATTTTCTCCCTTTTTCTTCTTCTGTAACTATATTTATTTATAAAATTTCAATAAATGTATATATTAAAAAAGTCAATACTATGACTTGAAATGTAATTAGGAATAACAATGAAAGTCTGTTTCACTTTGTATTTTGAAGGAGAAGGGCCAAATCTTCACATGGTTTGAAATGACATAGAAGTGAGTGCGTATAGGTAAATTACTAGGATCTAACTATATTGCTTTTCCTTATTATACACATTAACCCAGAGGAATGCTGACTTTTCATAAATATTTTTGTTTCTTTCTTTTCTCAGAAGTGTGGAGTTCCTTGAAGACACATGACTGCAGAATGAGAACCAAAATATAATGAATATTTCTCATTAATGTGTCAGAATTCTAGTGAACATGGAAGAATAAAAAAGAATTGCTCTCAAAAACACAGTACATATCAGTAAAATATACAGTGCATTTCAGAGCACTGAATTAATACTTGAGCTCATTAATGCAGTCTCAAAGGAAAAGGATCTTAGACCACATAATTATTTTAATGATTTCTGAGAATATTAAAATATGCAAAAATCTCAAAATACACTCTCAAGACTGTAGGGGCTAAGTTTTGCCAGGTTAAAACAGGAAAGAACATAACAGCCTGTTTGAAGCAAGGTGCAAGTTTTCTTCTGCATGAGACAAACACACATAAACATACACACACACACAGACAGACACACATACATCTTTATTCTTTTTTTCTGAGTAATTTGGCTGTGGGTGCAGCAATAAACTGCACTAATAGGTTTTGCATAAGTGACATGAAGAAGAAATGTCTGACAATATAAACTACGTTTTAAGCCTTCAGCTTTTTAAAAATCTTTTGGAAGCTTTAACTCTTGTGATTCCCTCAGCCTAGTAAAGATCTGAAAAGGGATGGAAGAGACAATTATAGGAATCCTGTTTTTCAAAAGATTGCCCCTTTTAAACAGCAGAATAGTAGGTATCTTGGTAACTCAATTTCTCTTTCTTTGATTCAGTTTACACATCACAGTCTAAAAAACTAAGACTTTCAAGTCCGCCAAAGTGTCATGGAAGGGGTGAGCATGTCTGTCTGAGGTGATTTCAGTATAACACAGTACCTTTTTACCTGTTTCCACATAGTTGCCTGTGAGCAGAAAATGCTGACCAACTTTTAATACTACATTCTCAATCTTTAAAGGAATTTTCAAAAACAAACCATAATTCTCTGCTTGGTCATTCATGGTCGAAACTTTATACAGTCCTAATAAATTGCTTTTGTAGGTTCTTAAGTTGTCCAATACTTTCTAAAATATTTGTAATATTTCAGTAACTAGATATAAATGAACATCTAAAAAGTTGTACTGTTTTAGCCATAGTAAGCTCCTGAGGCACTGAGTTAGAATCATAGAATGGCTTGGGTTGGAAGGGACCTTAAAGATGATCTAGTTCCAATCCCCCCTGTTATGGGCAGGGGCACCTCCCACCAGACCAGGTTGCTCAAAGCCCCATCCAGCCTGGCCTTGAACACCTCTAGGGATGAGGCATCCACAACTTCCCTGGGTAACCTGTTCCAGTGTCTCACCACCCTCACAGTAAAGATTGTCTTCCTTATACCTAATCTAAACCTACCCTCTTTCAGTTTAAAACTGTTAACCCTTGTCCTATCACTACATTCCCTGAGAAAGAGTCCCTCCCCATCTGTCCTGTAGGTCCCCTTTACATACCAGAAGGCCGCTATAAAGTCTCCCTGGAGCTTTCTCTTCTTCAGGCTGAACAACCCCAACTCTCTCAGCCTGTTTTCATAGGAGAGGTGCTTCAGCCCTCTGATCATCTTTGTGGCCCTCCTCTGGACTCACTCCAACAGGTCCACATTAGGGCCCCAGAGCTGGACACAGTACTCCATGTGGGGTCTCACCAGAGGAGAGTAGAGGGACAGAATTACTTCCCTTGACATGCTGGCCACACTTCTTATGATGCAGCCCAGGATACAGTTGGCTTTCTGGGCTGTGAGCACACATTGCCGGACCACGTTGAGCTTCCCATCAACCAACACCCCCAAGTCCTTCTCCTCAGGGCTGCTCTCAACCCATTCTCTGCCCAGCCTGTATTTGTGCTTGGGATTGCCCTGACCCATGTCCCAGGCCCTTGCACTTGGCCTTGTTGAACTTCATGAGGTTTGCACTGGCCCACCTCTCAAGCCTGTCAAAGTCCCTCTGGATGGTATCCCTTTCCTTCAGCATGTCGACTGCACCACACAGCTTGGTGTTGTCAGCAAACTTGCTGAGGCACATGTTCACATATTGTCTGAAAAAGTTATTTCCTCAGCCTTGTATTTTCCTCTGTCTTCCTTATACCTAATCTAAACCTACCCTCTTTCAGTTTAAAACTGTTAACCCTTGTCCTATCACTACATTCCCTGAGAAAGAGTCCCTCCCCATCTGTCCTGTAGGTCCCCTTTACATACCAGAAGGCCGCTATAAAGTCTCCCTGGAGCTTTCTCTTCTTCAGGCTGAACAACCCCAACTCTCTCAGCCTGTTTTCATAGGAGAGGTGCTTCAGCCCTCTGATCATCTTTGTGGCCCTCCTCTGGACTCACTCCAACAGGTCCACATTAGGGCCCCAGAGCTGGACACAGTACTCCATGTGGGGTCTCACCAGAGGAGAGTAGAGGGACAGAATTACTTCCCTTGACATGCTGGCCACACTTCTTATGATGCAGCCCAGGATACAGTTGGCTTTCTGGGCTGTGAGCACACATTGCCGGACCACGTTGAGCTTCCCATCAACCAACACCCCCAAGTCCTTCTCCTCAGGGCTGCTCTCAACCCATTCTCTGCCCAGCCTGTATTTGTGCTTGGGATTGCCCTGACCCATGTCCCAGGCCCTTGCACTTGGCCTTGTTGAACTTCATGAGGTTTGCACTGGCCCACCTCTCAAGCCTGTCAAAGTCCCTCTGGATGGTATCCCTTTCCTTCAGCATGTCGACTGCACCACACAGCTTGGTGTTGTCAGCAAACTTGCTGAGGCACATGTTCACATATTGTCTGAAAAAGTTATTTCCTCAGCCTTGTATTTTCCTCTTTTAATTTGCAAAAGAGTTTTTGCTCCTGTGTTAACATAAGGATAACAGTGCTTCTCTGCGTTCATCAGCATGCATGCTTTTATCTGATTATCTCCTATTTGTCTTCTTTGTATGGCAAGAATTCTCACTTTTTTTCGTTTTTGCTTATGCTGTTTGTACACATATGACCATTCTTACTACTCTTCTTTAAATCCTCTTATTGTCTGAGATGCTGAGAGGGGTACATGTAGATGAGATGCTGAATGCTGAGAGGGGTACATGTAGTATTGCTCCTATGAGACTAATGATTCTTTTATTGATTTTATGACACATTTGTTGATCTTTCTACCATCCTATTGTTTAGCTACCTGAGCACAGGTGCCACTCTGCTGCAATTTGATTCTGCACTACAGAAAAAGTTAACCCACGGCTCTTTGCAGACAAGCAGTTAGCGGCCACTTTCCACTCAGCATCACGTACAGACCAGGTCTCTCAGTGGCCGCGAGTCTCAGGCTGACCACACCTCACCCTCTGATCTCACCGCCCCGGGGGCTGGCCTGCACGGCAAGGGACGAGGACCGCCGCGGCTGGCCGCGGCCTACGCGCTCCCGTGACGCCCGGCAGAGGCCTCCTTTCTTGCTCCGCCTCCCAGAGGAAGGCCGACGGCTGGAGCAGCCGGGCCAGAGAGGACAGTTTAACGGCCGGGGCACGAGGACGGTTTAACGGCCGCGGCACGAGGACGGTTTAACGGCCGCAGCTGCTCCCGCGCGCCAGCGCCAGCGCCAAGCGCGGACCCGCGAGCGGCACGCGCCGTTGCCATGGCTCCCACCCCCCACACACTCCCC
>NW_015090990.1:4429504-4481369 GCF_001431845.1 Calidris pugnax
GGAAGCCCCCGCCGCGTGCCCTTTGAACCGGGAAGTCCTCACGGAGGCCTGGGCGGACTCGGTTTGAATGAAATCCGGCTGATTCACGGCGGCCTGGGCTGAGGCGGCGCGGCCGGAGAGGGCTCCGACCGCAGGTGAGGGCCCGGCGGGGCGGGGGCCCTCCTCACAGGGACCCTCGGGGGCTCGGTACCGCCTCTGTGGGCCTCGCTGCGGCCGTGGGGCGGCCTCAGCGTGGCGAGAGTGGGGCCCTCCGGGAGTGGGCCCGAGTCCCCGGCAAGGAGGCGGGTGGTGGGGACGGGAGCGGCGCCGTCGCCACCCCAGGCAGGGCTGGTAGTCCCGTGGGAGTGGTTTAGTCCCCGTGGGGCAGCGGGCCGGTCGGGGAGCGCGGGGCCGGCGGTGCCCGCTCGCCTTTGTGCTGGTTGCGCTCGAAGAAAGTTTGGGCGCTTTCGGACCGCGGCGGGGCCGCCGACAGGCGGGGCGAAGAGGCAGTCGGGCCCTGGGGAGCGGTGCAGGGGGTGGCCCGCCGCCGGAGCGGGCCGCAAGGGCCTCGGCGCCTCACGGGCCCAGCGCGGCCCTGCCGCCTTCCCGGCCGAGAGGAGCGGCCGTGTTTACCTTCGGCAGCGCCTGGCTTGGGGCCGCTTCCCGTCCCGTGTGTCGGGACGCCGAGCGTCGCAGCGCCAGTTTGTCCTCCGGGCAGCAGCGGTCGGTTTCCCATCAGAGGGGACTTCGGGGACTGAAACGCTGCTGCTGCTTCTGGAGTGAAGCGTTGGGGCCATCCCCAGCAGTGCAGGGCTCGAGTTTATTATGGAGTGGGAGGGAAGCGAGGGGAAAGCGCTGGCCGGGATGCGTGAAGGACAAGGAATCTTTAATCTGTGTAAGGAAAGATGAAGTAGAATTAAGTAGAAAAGGAGTGATAATCGAAACTAACGGCACTGTTTCTAGTGTGCAGCGGAGTTAAGAATCGTTTTCAGAACAAGTTTATGTGATATAGTGGGATACTTGTAAACAGTTGACAAATCTGAGTGTGTGCTGATGTCATCTCTTAAAAGTTATACTTGTTTCCGGTACATTAGAAAACCAGGAAAAACCGCAAGGATTGAGATTGACTTTTTAAAAAAAGTTTTATGCAAATTTATTTGAAAGTTGTACATAGCTGAAAAGGTACTAAGCGAGCTGAAAAGTCTGAGAGGTTAGTATTAATCTTAAAGCTTTCACCCCCTGTGAGCCTAAGGTGTACTCTCTGCCTTGGATGTAGGGAGTACACTTGGAAGAAGATGCTGCTGAGAAGAGCACTGTTTGTGAGTTTGTGT
This sequence comes from Calidris pugnax, assembly GCF_001431845.1. Taxonomy (NCBI): domain Eukaryota; kingdom Metazoa; phylum Chordata; class Aves; order Charadriiformes; family Scolopacidae; genus Calidris; species Calidris pugnax. Next base: position 4,430,815 of record NW_015090990.1, read on the forward strand.
TATGGGAACAAGGAAAAGATTTATGTTTGTGAAGAAATTCAGAAATTGGCTTGCAAACAAATTGCTTCTGAACCACTTAGCATGACCTTGATCAACTAGGTTTTGCCTGTAGCTTAGTAGGAAGTTTGTGACCCTTCAGATGTCATAACATCGGGGATATTGATTTGATGTCTATGGTTAAGAAAGTGAGAAGTTAGAGCATACTTCAAAGTTAAGATTAAATAATACCAAAACACTGATAGGTTTGTAAACTTTCTGGAAATTGACTCAGTTTTGACAGGTGTTGTGGATTGTATACAAACAGTAGCTACAACTCTCTCCTAAGGTCTGGGATGATGGGAAAGGACAGGTGGTTAGGATACCCTGAATAATACAAAGATGGTGTGATGAGTACTTGCTGGAGTTGGTGACAGGGGGATGGTTCCACAATAGTTGTGTGTCTACCCCACCTTCTGCAGATTTCAAATAAATTAATATTTTATATACAGCATAAAATTAAAATTAATTTTGTGGGTTTCTGCAGTGGTGTGATTTGTTAATGAATCTTCCCTTACCTGTAAGTTTGGTGTGGATATACTGAAGTAGCTTTAGAGTAGTCTGCTTATGTCTGGATTGCTTTAGTAATCACAGTTCAGCAATAAATGCAGTAGAATTAGATTTACTGTGTTTCTGGAAATCAGAAAGCAGACCCTGTGAAGCTTAACCTGCCTACTTTCTAGTCCAGCTCAGGTCTATTGAGTTTCAGGTTTATACAGTCCAGAAACATTGGGTTTACGGAGCTGAGTACATTATGGAAGCAAAATAGTCGTGTAGCTGTGACCTTGCACTACTGGGACTGCATTCATTCACAACATGGTTAATCTGTAGTTTTAATGAACAGATTACTGAGACTTGATGGTGATATTTTTTTTTTTTAATGTTTTTCTCTTTTCATAAAAATTTATAGGAAGATAGACTTCCCTCCACCCCATTGTCGCATTTGGAGTGTCTGTTCTGGTTCAGGTTTCTTTCATTTTGTATTTGCTGACTTTACCTGCAGTGAGTTTTTGTTCTTTTTTTGGTGAAATGATGTTTCTCTGCAAAATGCAGTTCCTCAACTAATTTACATTTGTAGCTGTTTGTCATCCCTAGTGAAGTTGAAATTGTTATAGTTGCAGCAAAAACTTTAAACCATGTTTTTAGTTGCTGTTAATAAAATTGTTAATCCATCTGCTATGTGGAACTTCTCAAAAAGTGCTTATACAAAGCTTAGTATGTAGTCTCAGGGGGAGAAACTGAGTTCCCAGAGATGAAAAGATTTGCATGAAGTCACTCAGTGTACAAATTGCAGAGTGTAAACTGCCATCACCTGAGTGTAGCCTGGTACTCCCCCCACAAATAGGGCAGTTTAGTAACAGTGTTTTCTCTTCCATGTGTATTGAAGCTGATTTTGACTTTTTTTTTTTTACCAACTCGAGAGTTGTCAGTTCAGGAGAACCCTCTTTTGTTGAGGGATTGCATCATGAAGTGTTAATACTAGATCAAAATAGTGCACTGTAGTGTGAAACTCAAGTGTCTCATGCAAATAGATACAGTAATTTAAGACTGTTTCAAGTTGATTTCGAAATACCTGCTGAAACATGTCAAATATAAATATACCTATACATATATTTGTTTATCATGCATTTATATAATTTCATCCCTATGTTACCTAAGGAAAAATGTTTATTTAAAGTCAGCATTCAAGTCAACATTTAAGTGTCTTGAAAATAATAATCAACAACTGAATGATGAACCAGAGTTCTCCAAATGAACAGCTCTTGCCAATCACTGCAGTTGCCTAACAGTAGTATTCTGCACAAATACCAGACAGGGTTTTTTTTAAAAAAAAATGTTTTCATATTGGTTTTGAGATGCTCTGTGTATACTTCCACTGCATTATTAATAACCATAGACTTTTCCCTTTTGAGGCCAGGACATTTAAAAGAAAATTGCATTGATGGAGGTTTGAGTTTTTTGAATACCAACTTATGACCAAGGTTTTTTGGCTGATGCATTTCAATCATGGAGATACACAAGCAGAGAAGTTACTTAAATTTTTTATAGCCATCATATTGATTTCTATGAGTGTATGTCATCCAACTCCTGCAGTGCCTCAAAATGCAAATTCACTATGATTTTAACTGGCTGGCTGCAATTTTCTGATATGGATATATGGTACATGTACTCACTTCCCCAAAGCCTCACTTTAAACAGAGATTGTTAATTCTTCCTTGCAGACACAAGGAAATATTACCAAAGTACTTATTGCTGACTTCAGAAGGAAAGGAGGTGAGATTTACTATGAACTGTTTGCTTATTTTTCTCTGGTTTTTTATATATATACTTACAGATACATGTGTGTCTATATAGGGAAAAAACAGGTAACTGCAGAATCAAAGCTAGCCTTTTGCACTTTGCAGAAGAGGTGGGAAAAATTCTCAACTATAGGTTACCATGTGCTGTGGGAACCAGCAAAGATCACAGAGATCTATTTCTTTAATATCCTTGGGGGAAGTGGTGAAGGGAAAGGAAGATACCCGGATGGCTAAAAGTGAATTAAGTTGTAGCTCTGAAGCCCACTTGAAAGTTGGTTGCGGTTCTGTTGCAGCCTGTGCTAATGTAACTGCTGGCTGTTGTGGTCCTGTCTCATCTGATCTCCCCTGGATCATTTTCTTGTGCAAAGCTGGCAGAAATGTAGCAACTCTTCTCCTGACTTAGTGGAATTCCACCCAACATGTCAGCACTGAGAAACTCTGACTTGTTTTTTATCTGCTAACTTTCCAGGAAGATTAAGACATCTTCCTTTGCTGTTGTACTTCTGTCATAGTTTAACCCCAGCCAGCAACTAGGACCATGCAGCTGCTTGCTCACTTTTCCACCCTTCTCAGTGGAATAGGAAGAAGAATAGGAGAAATAAGGAAAAATCAAGAGTTGAGATAAAGACTGTTTAATAGGACAGCTATGGAAGAGGAAATAGAATATACAAAATGAGTGATGCACAATGCAATTGCTCACCCCCCGGTAATTGATGCCCAGCCATTTCCCAAGCAGCAATTTCCACCTGTCTGTCCCATCCAGCTCTCCCAGTTTATATACTGAATGTGATATCATATGGTATGGAATATCCTTGTGGCAACTTTGAGTCAGCTGTCCTGGCTATGTCCCCTTCCAGCTTCTTGGGTACTCCTCTTATTCTTGTTGTCCGGAAGCTGCTGACTTCTCATAGCGGCCTGCTTAGTAACAACTAAAATATTAAGTGTGTTATCAACATTATTCTCATCCTAAATCCAAACAGCAGCACTAGATTGGCTGCTAGTAAGAAGATTAACTCTAACCTAGCTGAAACCAGGACAACTTCCTTGAGATAAGGTTCAGAAGGGTATCTGTTAAATCATCTCAGTTACTTAAAAAAAGGAAAGAAAAAAAAAAACCCACAACAAAAAGCAAACAAACAAACAAAAAAATACCCAAACCCCCAAAAACGCCACCAGAAAAAAACAAAGACATTCTTTGGGCAGAGAGTGCTTTGACATGAATGTCTTCCGGAGTCTGGATTAGCGTTAGAAGCAATCAGCTCTTCCGAGACCTCTTTTTCTGTTACACCAAGACAACTGTTTCTGGGATGCAGTGTGAATCCTCTCAGAGAAGTGAACAGGGTTAAACCCAACATTTTTGTTAGCCTATCAGTTTACTGCAGGGCTGCACAAATGGCTGTCCTGGCAGTACTGAAAAAGCAGCATCAAGTTGGTAAGCAGCAGCAGCAGCTTCCCCACTGCTCCTTATGTTACCATTGACATTGAAAAAAATGTCTATCAAATCATGGCCACAGATCATTTCACAGATCTGTTTTAAAACACTGCATTACAAATGATTGAGGGGATGCAGTTAGTGGGCAGTGTTCTCTGGGACGAGGATAAAACGACTTTTAACTCCTAAACTGAATGTGCAGCAGCCTTTCTTAACCTGAATTCAGGCAAACCTAAAGGTCTCTGAGTTTCCCAGTTACACCAACTGCTCTTGCAGAAATAGACAAGAAAACTCTCTGTGCTTGCAGACTGCTCTTTGCCTTTGTGCTTGACAAAATCTTCTAAAATAGTAATATAGGACCATAGTTTCAGTTTCTAACAGCATGTTAAATTATTGATTAGCTTAAATTGTTTAAATGGGTTATTAAAGTATTTTATTCTTCCATGTCATTTTGAGAAACTTGGAAACTTTTTTCAGTGTTACAGATATTTAGGCAAGATATGGCATGTACCGCTTCCAGGGATTATATGATACAAGCAAAAAAAAAACCAACCAAGCATTATTTGGGTTATTCTTCAGTGGTGCTTTGTCCTTTTATAGGTCATCAATGTAAAACTTCTTTTTACATGTGCTACTGTTTCTAAATTTTACTGGGTTTCTGCCCTTCCCCTCCTCTCTATTTCCTTCTGTAGGAAAGAGACCTATTGGCGTCATATTTATAGTCAGAAAGTGGGAGCTGCTGCTGAGTTTGTCTGTGATCACCTCTTGCTGAGCACCAGGTTAGAAATGCATATTTGCTTTATTTGTAAATGCTAAAGTTATCTTAATTAAGGTCTAAAAATTTTGCTCAAGCTGTTTTAAGGTTTACAAAAGCATTATTTCGTAAGCAGAATTTATGGCTGAAATAATATTTGGGCACAGTGGATTAATAAAAATTAGTTTTCATTTGGATCGCTAACTTAAATTCTTCAGATGTTTATACAGAGTAAACAAATATGTTTAGGTCTAAATATACTATAACCTACTAAAATACTTCCATTTACAAATAAGAAAGTGAAGTATTAGTTGCCAAAACCCTAACCAAAGTCAAGCCATGGAGCTAGTGAAATAATTTCCAGTACACCTAGATTTTCTCTGTGCTACTGTCTTGAGAATCTGAACATCTTCAGTTCAGTGGCTAGTCTGTGATAGCTGAGAAATGTTACATCCCTCCAGTTCTGTAAGACAATGAGATTTTGTTTTTCCAAAACCTGGAAAGTTACTGTTTTAAAGTTAGATTAGACTAGTTACACAAACTGATTATTTATCAGCATAACTTTAAAATACGCTTTTATAAATGAGGTACTGTTCTCTTTGGTTAGATAATGGAATAAATTATGTAAATAAAATATTAATGATCTAGAAATACCTAGTACTTTTCACTTGCTAAAGTGAAATAAGATTTGTTACTCAGTATTATTTCTTAAATATAGGTAGGTAATACACCTCATCAGCTTACGGAAGTTGCTGTAGTTGCAGGAAAGGCCAAGTCTTATGGTTACCAATCTTAGAGACTAAGACTTTCTTTAAATAAATGTACAACCATGATTGATTAAAATCATAATTTTGGTAGTTTAAATCTACTTCTCAGCTATTTTTCAGCCCTCATTAGTGTCATGAAAGATGAATCATTGTGGGTTTCAATAGAGGAGTATATACCACAGAGGGGTAAAATGAAATTTAGTTGGTGTTAATTTGTACTTGTGACTGCTTTGTTGGAGCCACTTACCATGTGCTTACATAATAGCTTTAAACAGCAACTTAACCTTTCTGTGGAAATTCTATGGCTTGATTTGGAATTTATTGTAGTTCAGGACAGGAAACTATATACAGTTTGTGTGCAGCTTTTGCCTGTAATAAAGAAACTTGGTTTCAATGGATGTCTGGAAATGTAACCTTTGATGCTTTAATAAACTACTTTTTAATTCATATAGAGCCAAAGTAGCTTTAAGAAAGTACTTATTGTTGAGACTGAGGTTGTTGGGTTTGCATGTTTTACAGAGGGAAGGTAATGAGTCAAATGAAGCTAACTAGGAAAGTGAAATTAGCAAATAGAGCAAGTGTTACTGATTCATGTGTCTTAAAATATTGTTGTTTGAAATGAGCGTAATTCCATACATGATTAAGAGTTAAATAATCTTGTCTAGTGATAGGCTTAAATGCTGCCTCTGTGTGTGTTAACAAGAAGCTTAAAATACTTGTTTTAAACTTAGGCTGAAATAAAGCCTATTAGTATCTAGCCAGTAAAAATATTAGCAGATTTCAGAGGGAATAATGAAATTACATTTACCTTCAACATAAGACTTTTTTATTTTTAATACACAAAGCAAATTCATCTCTTATGGTAAGTTCAAAGTTCTTTTGCATAATCAATTTTAAAAGAAAGTCCTTAAATTGATATTCTTAATGCAGTCTGCTGAAATTATGTATATAATTCTCTAAAGTGTAATGTAACATCCATTGAGAGAATTAATGTATTTTGGAAATGCCATACTTGCTCTTCTCAATTGCTTTTATATCATCTGAATGTGCTTTACTGTGTTGTATTAAAACTTGTGTAATTACGATCATAGTTTCTGAGGCTTTACTTTGTATCTTCTGTTTCACAAATAAAATGGCCAGTAAAATCTACTAATTTCTGTAAGCCTCGTAACTGGCTTGATTTGATGAAAGCAGTGATTTAAAAAGTAATATTCAGTAGTTTTTGTTTATTTTTTTCACTTAGTTTTGTTGTATAAAAGCTAAGAAGTTGAAAAAGCCAAGTAAACACAATAAAGGTCTGTTACAGCTGGGACAGAACCCGTACTTACATACCCACAATTAAATAGTAGATTGCTTTTCAACAGTAGAAAGTGAATTAACTGCAGACAAGTAAACATGAGTGTAATTTTTTTTTTTGTTTGGTACCTTAACAGTTCTTATTCCTGGAGATCACCTATTTGAAAGTTGGAAGATAGAAAAGTGTTTGTTTGGTTTTTTTTTTTAAGTAACAAGTTAGTTACATTTATTGGAATAATCTTACACTAAAGCAATGGCACGTGCAACACTGGAAATGTATTAAATGACTGTACTGTCACTAATGTTCTAACTATATACACATTAAATGTTTACTTTACAGTATTTCTTTTAGTATAATGAGTTCATTAAAAAAAAGCTTTTGATGCTAATTCAGAGATCCATAATCTGCTCAGTGTCTTTCATATGTAGTTTTGATGGTAACTGACAAGCTGTAAGTTAATTAGCGCAGAACTTACTAATGAGGATGCTAAAATCTTACTTTCACGTTTTTATTGATGCTTTCTGAATAAATTGGAGTAAACTTGATTGTATATCTAATAAGTTTTAGGCACTTCCTGCATGTAGGTGCTGTTCTTAAGCGACAAAAATCTCCCAATTAACTGAATGATAGGAAAGTTTTGAAAAGTTTGACAAGAATGCTTGTCTTCAGAAATGGGGATAACCCAAAACCAAAGCAGTAAAACAAGGTCTGTTAATTAGCATGGAAGACAGCTTCTTGAATTAATATGTGGTGTTAATTAACAGGAAGTCTGATGTTGTGTTGTAATTACCACCAATATTTTTGACATACTGAGTGACTGAAGGTGAATTATATAGATAGCAATTTAGTAAACACTTCAGAGCTTGGAAAAATTTTTCCTTTGTTTCTGTTTTTCTAGAAATATGGATAGACTTCTGCGACTTGGAGGAGGTATGCCTGGGCTGGGACAGGTTAGTATACAGCTTACCAATATCTTCTCTTAATATTAATCAATTCTGGAATATTACTTTTATTATATCCAAAAGCAGCATCAAAAAAACAGAGTTCATATTAGCATCTCTAGAGTCAGGGATTGTTATGTAAGTGTATGCAAATCATAGTTACAGCCTCACTGTGGTTTTTTTTTTGTCAATATGAACTCTTGTGTTGGCACTGAGTTTACAGAATGTTTATAAACTTTTCATTTGGTGTCTGAACACTTTAAAGTTTGGATTGAAAAGCATTGGAAACACAGAATAAAATTTAAAAAATCAATTTCCAATAATATGGATCTTCAGAACATGAAGATTGTTCTAAATGGCTGAGCATGACCACTTGCCCCTTTATAAATGATATATTTCAGTCTTTAAATCATTATATGATACTGAAGTGTATGTAAATTTCAGGAGGTAATTTGAGTTGAATTTATCACTTGCAGGTAGTTGTAGCCACCTATGAGTGTGTGTTATTGTGTCTTGTCTTGTTTGCTTTGTCCTCACTTCTGTAACTGCCTAAAGCAAAAAGGCCTACCTGACGACTCTCCTGCTCTAGTGGGAGACCTACACACAGTGAACAGCTTTTCCTAACACTGGAGCAAGTCCTAGAGCTTTTTCCCTTGGCCAGTTGGTGTGGCCAGCAGTCTTCAAAAACTAAACTAAGCTAATCTTATTACATTGTGCTGAATACTGTGGATACAGGGGAAAAAAAAAAAATTAGGAACTTCTTTGTCTGAGGCTTGTAGGAAGAATTATTTCCTTAAGGAAAGGGCTCTAGTGTAACTTCCTTTGTAGTCTTCGCCGGCTGCAGTAGCTGACCTTTCTCTGCTTTCCTCATCTGCCTCTGGGGCTCTGTTCTAAATTGGGAATCCAGACTCTTGTTGTTCTGGAGGAATCAGTTCTGTTTGTCTTAGGCTTCATGGCGTGTGTGTGTGTTTGCTTCTGGGATGACTGAAATCACTAAACTGACAGCTTCTTTTGGTTGCATGTAGTGTGTTTATGTCCAGTATAATTGGGAAAGGAGTGGTTTAATACTGAAGCATTTGGTGAAATATTGTAAGCTGATTTACAGCCTCTAGGTGTTTTGCCAAATAAGTTGTAACTTTTGGTGCATAATTTTTTTCCTTTTTATAGCTAAAATTCTATTCACGCTCTCTTAGTGAATCTTCAAGCAGCCCTCAGTTATTTTTAGTTTCACTTTCTTAAACAGTTATTTCTCTTGTTCCTCGGAGCTGCCAGCCTGCTTCATGACTCTTCATTTTTTTAACATCTGCGCAGTCTAATCACTCAAGCTTTCACTTCTTAGGCCTCTCTGAACTTGACGCATATCAAAGCTGTTTTTCAGATTTACAGTTAACTCTCTCTGCTGCTTTCTGAATTTCTCAGCTTTAACTTAAGTCTTGCTAGAAAATTGTGGCAGACAATAGAACATAACATTCAGAAGAAGCTCGCTGAGCTCCTCTGGCAGCTTTGGCCTGCAAAGCTGCTCTGTGTTTGTTTAAATATGGAATTGTCTCTTAAATGAATTGATGAGTATGTGTTGGATTAAAAAAAAAAAGGTGGAAAACTGAATTGCTCTTTATGCAAGTTGCTGGTTTTACTCAGTGTCTTGATTATGTTTGTAGTCTTTTGGTTTATTGAATCAGCAGGAAGACTTTTCAAAAAGAATCATTTTATAATCTTAAAATATGGTGTTTCAATAGGCCTTCAAAACTCACTTCTGTTCTGAATATTGATTGATAGATAATTGAGGCTGATAGATGATCCAGAGTGAATCTGATGGCTTTGAGGTGGGAGAAATCAGATATTTCTGGGACGTACATTGTCCAGCTAGAAAGTAAACAAAGTTATTACCATTCATTTGCACCAGACTGTTCTAAACACTGTATAAAGCTTTTTGTTTTTCTTATTACTGTGTCACTGTTGTTCTGTCTTTGGTTTTGCTTTTAAGGTTGAACATAGTAAAAACATCTGACTGAGTCATTCTTGCTAACACAAGAATCATCTGTGGGTATAGTCTCATAGAAAAAGAGAAGCATTTTCAAAGTAATTTTATAACTCAAATTGGGAATTTTTTTTCTTGTAGCTAGGGCTTCACTTTGAAAGAGGACTGCATCACATAAGGTCTGCTAACAGTCTGTTTGATTTGCTTTGTAACTAATGTTCAAGTAACAGCAAATGCTTGGTCAGCACAGCTCCTATTTGATCTCTGCCAAGTAATTCTTTCTCACTGACTTGCTGTAGCTTCTTCAACAGCAGTTACTTGGCTCTTTCCCCTTGGTAAAAGCACCTCTTCTGTTTATTGTCGTCTTTGGGTTTTTTTGTTTGTTTGTTTTTCTTCATTTCCAAACTCAAATATGTTGTCCCAAGTGCTCTTTGGATTCATGTTTTTACAACTTTGTTTTCAAGTCTTTTAGTGTCTTGTATTCCACTTGAAAACTGCTTTCAGTGAATTAATGGTTCTTCTGTTTTCTTACTACTATAGAGTGGCTGATTGGCTTTCGGTGGTGGCTGGTGCTAAATTATATTGACCCTAAGCCTGTCTTCATATGGCTAATGAACAAATCCTTAAGGAGGTGATCATAAAGTGATATTTCAAAATTCAACTTTCCCTCCAGTGACTTCTGGCTTAGAAATTTTAAGCCATTTTCGCTCTCTTAGTCTTAGATGGACAAGAACTGTCTTCATGGGGCAGCAGGTGGACAAGAGAGTAGGTGAGGGAGTCTGATAGCTTTTGCCATCACTGAAGTCATCCACAGTATTTTCCAGTAGTGAGCTTGGTCGTTAACTTTGTGTTCTTTGTATGGGAAGGTACCTAGGTTTAGTTTGAAGTTGATGCCATAAATAAGACCTTTGCAACACTCCTTCATGCAAAAATTTTTATGTCTTACATGCTTGGTATTGTAGGCATTTAAGTTTCTGCTCTCATGATGTATGTGTAAGAACAATGAGTGATTCGAGCTTTTTTAAAAAGATGTGGGGGAATGGTTGAAGTTTGAAAGTGTTGTGAAGTCCCAAACAAAAAGCTTATTACCTTAATTTCCTTTCTGTAGTTCATGGGAGTTCAGATTTTGGCAATGCCCTTGTTTTGCTTCTCTTATATGGTGTCCTCTGCCCCTTGTCATGTGTTTTTTTGTTGTTGTTGTTGTTGTTTTTTTATTATCTTCACTTTCCTGGTTAATTCTTTTCCGTCTCTCCCTGTTCATCCCCTTGGAATACTGCCTACCACAGAATTTCACTAGTGATTTAGTACTTCACTTTGCATTGTACATTTGCTGCAGACAAATTAACAGGCTTTGTGGGGTATAAAGAGCATTCTACTTATGTAGCAGGCAGGAATTTGGAGCAACACACCTCTTCATTCTGTACACAGAACTATTGTTTGCTAGTGAAATCAGTTTCACATATGCCTCTATTAGGCAATCCTACTGGAAATGTTCAGGAGTGTGAGCAAATAAAGTGCATTTTTAGCAGAGCTCTCTCTCCCTAACACTTTCAGAACAATAATCCGAGCTATACAAGTTCTTGTCCATGCTAACGCATCCTGTCTATTTTTCTAAATCCAGATGTGATTGGAAGCAGTGAAATAATTAATGACACTTTTTAAATGGCGTTGAAGTAATTTTTTTATTACTTGATGCATTTTTTTTAAAAATATTTTTTTACATTGCTCTGTTGATGCAGACAACTGTTCTAGTGCAATAAGTCGAAAAGAAAACTGATTCTGTATTTCTGAATTAACATATTTGATGGCAGAGGAAAAGGGAAAAAATCCAAATGGGAAGGGAGGGAGAGACAGAGAAGTGACCTGTGTCTTATAAGGAGTGTTTACACCTTGACTTGGAATATAGAAAATAGAAGTGCAGATAGCTATTTTATTTGAATAATGGACTTGCCAATTAGCCATCAAGTGCTTCCATCTGTGAAATAGTTGATCAGATGGGTTAGCTGGGATGTTTCCAGATTAGGGCATTGTAAATGGCACTTGAAAACTGTCACTTTGATTATGAGGTTTCAAGCATTGCACTGCTTGATGCTGTGGAACCTTTTTCCCTCATATTATCATGGTTTTTTAGAACATGCTGATCCCATTTAGTAAATCTGTGGCACCGTGGGAACTTGGGAGACCTGCCACTGATCTAAAGTTCTGTTTCATCTGCTGATCTAGCCAGGATGGTTATTAGAAAAGAGCACTACTGGCTCGGTATTTTGGGGGGCTTCAGAATAAGAGTTGGTAATCTGGCAGGCAAAGGAGGGTCAGGCTTAGTGTAGATCATTCCCAATTAACAATTAAATGCAAGTTTCCTTGAGTTACTTTGTTTAGTTGATGTGTCCCTTGAAGTAAATGAGGTGGTCTGGTTGGCTAATCTGCATCCTGAGATTCCCTATGTTAAAAAAAAAACACAAAAAAACCCCAAACCCTAAAAACCCAACCAGAAAAAAAACCTCAACATCTTGAAAATTCTTTTGGTTAATTGATTCTTGAAACAGGGTAGGTTTTAGTTTGAAGGGTGCAAATGCATAGTCTTTAATGAATTGCTTTTTCCTTTGGAAAGCTGTAGAGTGTTTTGGGGTCTTGGTATCTGTTGCACTTGTATGACTTCTTGCTTCCTGTGTCTCCTGGGTGTATTTGCTTTATCTGGTTTGAATTGTGGTGATATGCTATTGTCTACTTTTCACATGTATTTGAAGCTTCAGATACTCCTTTTGAGAATAGTCTACCAGGGGAGTAAATCTCAATTATAGCTCTTTAAATTGTGCATAATTTCTGTGCCATTGCTTCTGAGACATTTTCCAGCAAAGTTCTCAAGTACTAAGAATGTTAGTATTTCTAGAATTCTAACATACCTCCCAGTAGGTGAGATGGTGTCCAATTTGGGTGGGTTATTCCAGTTCTACTTTTTTTTTCCCCAGAAGGTATCAACCCATTTAAAGAGTAGAAGAACTTTCTTGGTGACAAACATTTTTCATTCATTAAAAATGTCCATCATCAACTCCTATGAAGTTAAGTTAGAAGTTCAAAAGATGTAATAGTTTGCCTGTGAGATGTAATTGATTGCCTGTGAGACTTTCTATTGCCTGTAGAAAGTCTCAGTGTCAGTTTATATATCCAGAATACATGATGTTGTTTTATGGAGAAAAAAACAACACCTTAGATACACTAAACTTTGCTTTCATTGACTGGGATGAGTATTTTAATGCATTACTCAGTGTTTCAACACAAGGCTGTTCAACTGAAAGCTTCATATAAAATTTAGAGTACCAATGGGGCCTGGGTGTGCTTACACCGGAGGTGATGGTATCTTCATGGGTAGTGGAGGTTTATTTGAAAGTTGTTTGGGCTTGTTAAAGGCTCGGTATAGTTTTCTACATTTGAAACACAGTTGAGTGATTGTAATGTGATTTATATGCAAAAGTGCTAATGGGAGAGGGGGAGAGAAACATGCTAGAATTGGGTTTAGGAACAGTCCTATCATTGTACTTACAACACATTATGTACTTTGTGTTATAAAAACTGCCTTAAAGTAGGATGGGCTACACTATCATAAACAAAACTAAAAATAATAAAGCTAGTGGGTTGTGCTTGAGCATTGTCAGTTTCCTCTGAAATATTATTTTCCTGTAAACTCTGGAGACCATTTTTAGCTGTCTCCTCTTGGTCTCAGATCTTAAACTTCCTTATTTCTAATAATTAGGTAATTAGCTTTGCTCTCCTCAATTTAATTGCCAGTGTAGTCCGGCCGACTTACCCCAGAAGACACAAAGGAGTTTGGACAAGGAAATGAGTGTAGCCATAATAAGAAAGAACAGGGAAAAAGCCTAAACAAGCAGATATCTTTGCCTTTTGCATTACACCTGTTCATTTGAAATGTTCATTTCTGTAAGCAGGAAACAGGCTCCTTACACTGATCAATTTACTTCTCTTAGAAATTGTTTCTTCTTTCAGAAATCCCCTACTATTGAATATTAAGTTGCAGTGCTACTATACAGCACCTCTGAACAAGGGCTTCTGTTTTCTTCCTGTGGTGTAAAAGAATCCTCCTTAGATTTTCCTGGAAGTTTGAAGTGTTCTTCTTGCATTAATAGTGGTGTGTGGTTTATTGGTTTTGTTTTTAAAAAGTGTTACAACTGACCTTCCTGCATATTGCCACTGAATTTCTCAGTTCACCTGCTTGTGTCCTGAGGACCACCTCTTCACAACAGAGAGCATGTAAGCATATAGAACGTGGTGCATTCTTTTATGTATTGAGTAAATCCCTTTTAGCTGCTCTGCTGCACAAAGTGTATTTTTAGGGTGACCTCAGACAGCACCCCCTGAGGGGTACCTTTGCTTTCTTGGCAGAACTGTCTAGAATAAGGTAATTAAAAATCTGCATTAGAGGAAGATTTCTGGAGGCAGACAAAATGTATAAATGGTGACTCGTTATTTGTCTTGAGGCTCATTTCTAAATCCCAATACCTTCTGTAATGATGATGGGAGTAGATAATGGGTTAGTCTTGGTTTTATTCTGGAGTGAAACTTACCTTTGTATTTTCTGGATTTTCTTTTCTTGCAGTAGCTTGAAGTTGGGAGAAAATAGTAGTTCTTTTTGAAAACATGTACAGTGTTACTGAGGAGTTGGTTTGTGTCCATGATCCTATGGCTTTTTGCTAACCACAACGTTGGCATAGAATTGCAGAATGGTTTGGGTTGGAAGGGACCTTTAAAGGTCATCTAGTCCAAATTGTCCTTATGCTTGATAATGAGGAATATTAATTGCAGTGATGCAGCATACCTTCCCTTGCTTTTTGCATGTCTCAGTTAATTTGTAGGTTGTATGAGGTAAAGAGAAAGGAAACACTAGAACCAGGAAAGATTACACTTAAGTGGCCATTTCATGCAATGGCTGTGTTGGGAACATTGCAGCAAGTCCAACTATTGCAAATTGTGTCAAGGTGGTATATGTAAATAACTTCACATCATGAATACATGTTAATATTGGGTAATACACATCTATTTCTAGAAAAAATTAGATGAGTAGAATGACTTTCTGTAAAGCGCATCTTACTAAAAAATTAAGCTTATCTGACCTCAAAATAAATTCAACTAGCATACCAGCCAGATCCTGATAAATATATTTTTTTCCTTAGTAAACTTTAAGCTTCAGTCTTAAAGAATATTTTCAATGGTAGTATTGAAAAACAGGAATGCTGTTTTTTATAAAAGACCTTTTTGCCAATTTGGGGCAATTAGATGAGCAAAACACATTACATTCTACAGGTATATGGGAAATCCTGCATGTGCCCATGTTGGTGGATTACTATACTTCTGTGAAACTCGTAGTGGTGCAAGAAAGATTCCTGGCAGATGGATAGGATAGAAACATAAGCTAAGTCTTTGTGGCTTCTTTTCTTTTTTTATTTTCTTTAACTATAAGTCTAGCCAGGTTCTCTGTGGTGTATCCCAGTGAATTAGAGATTATTTTTGTTTGAAGTTCTGCTTAATTAAAAAAAAAAAGCCAAGTGATGGAAACAAGCCAAACAAACAGGAAAGGTACGAAGTAAAGTTTTGGCTCTGCACTGAGGAGGTGTTTGCAAACTGGTGTTCCCAACCCATTTAACCAACTGCTCAAAGCTATACAAAGTTCTGTGTTCTGTAATTTTGGTTTCTGAAGAGAAGCGGAGATGGGAGACATTGTATATTTCAAGTCCATCTATATTGCTGTTTATGGAGTTCTGTTGTAAATGTGAACCTGGATAAACTTTTTTTAGGAGACAGGATTTTGTAGAACATACTGAGGCTTTTTTTTTAATCTAGCCTGTTAAGGTTTTTTGGCAGATATTTTTAATTTAAAGTAGCAATTGATGCCATAATATTTCCTCAGTATCTCTACTCCATTTTGGAGGCTATGAGACTGTCTACGAGACTAAACATATTACTACAATTTTTATTTCATCTGACATATGGTGTAACAAGACAATGTGATCCTTTCAGAAATCTAGGCTGTTTGTTGAGACTTATGGTATTTTGTGGTCTGTTATGTATGCTTGATTATAATTGGTATAAAAATGGGCCTAAACATACAAACTGTTTAGACATAATGCTAGCTTCAAAATATAATCCTGTTGATGTGGAACTAACTGTAAAATTGTGTGTACTAGCTTGAAAATTGCAATAAAATTTCAAATTGCTACTAATTAGCATGTGATTCACAGTGCAAAATAATGTATTTTTCCCTTTTTATGAACTCTGTGGCTTTTCTTTTTATGAACTGGATCATTTTCTGTGTCATGACTGATCATGTTAACTTCCTGTACTGCAGAGAATGCAGTAGATGGCTTCTGGTGCTTGTCATGACAATGTTGCTAGAACCATTGAGGTCGGGAATATGGCTTACGGCCTTCACCCCTTTCACTCATGGAATACAAGTTGGCATTTTCTGTAAGTGTATTGTCTCTGCACAGGAAAAATTGTTCCACAATCACAATTTTGTTTAGATATTTAGGCTTAGTAATGTGTGAAAAGCACTATGCTGATCTAAGAAATCTTATATTTCTTTGTCACTATATCATCAGGTTATACCACTTACTGACAAAGGGGAAGTCGAGAAGAGCAGTGGTACTCTGGTGAACTTTTAAGGTCTTTTTATTATCACTAATACCACTGCCACTTCAACACACTTGCTCAAGTTTGTGTCCTCTCTGCAGGTAGTATTCTGTAATGGTTTTTTCCTCTCATACAAAGCTATAGGCACACCATTGGGTTTTAACTCCACAAAATAATAGTTTCAAGCTCACTTTAAATGCCCAATCTTCACACACATCCTTTAGTTATTGTTTAATAATGATTGTCATTGCATTTATGCCCCAGTTGCCCTCTCCCCACACCCCATAAATGTCATGATTATCTGAAACACTTCTTTTGGAGGACGTAGAGAAGGGAAGTGAAGAAAAAATGAGGGGTGAACGGGTGAATAGTTTTTAAATTCAAAAGTAATGCAAGTTCTTTCTGTCTTGGTTTTTTGTTTTTTTTTTAGTTAATCTTTCTCAATTGTCTTGAGATATAACAGCTGAAAATATGTACTGAAAGGGTTAAGTCGGCATGAAAGAATTCATTTCCACTTTAATGACCTAGCCTTGCTGGGTTAGGACGATGGGGAACATGCTTCTGACTTGTACTCCTATTGCCAATTAACACCTCCTATAACAGGTTGCCTCAGCTAGTCATTGAAGCAGAGGCAGTAGAAATAGTTTACATGCAGCTTGTTTTTCACACTAGTTGTTTAATACTCGCAAAATTAAACTATTAAAAGGTTCTTTCTTAGCTTACTGGGAAAGAAATAAACACTACAGCAGACAGTGTTCGCTTGTGTGTCCTATATTTATGTTTAAATTGTTGTCCAATTGCAAAAAAAAAAGCAGTAATGATTGTAGCTGTCCTTGTATTTTACACAGAAATATGTTGTTTAGTGCAATAAAGCTAAGATTTGCTCTACAGTGCTTTAGTTCACTGCCTTTTTATTACAGTTGCTTCTGCAAAATGGGATTTCTTTGTTGAAATGGCTATATTGTATTTCAAAATGATCTTTTGTGCTATTAACATGACACCAGAGCAGTGTTTGAGATCCATTTAAACAATAGACAGTGCCTCAGTTTGTGGAATTTCTCAATTGCTTGTATAATTAATTGAGTCCACTTTCTGTACCTATTTGAATAAATATAAAATAGTACAAATAAAGAGCAGTGCTCTAAAATGTCACTTTAGTTCACATTTAATCAGCAGGTATTTTAATAACATAATAAAATTGGCTAAATAATTGATACCAGTTCACACTAAGAGAAAGGTGGAGTAATATACCTAAAAGTGTTAACAAATTTGCTAAAAGGCCTGAGTAGATAACACTTTGAGGCGTTAGTTTTTATCCTGTTAGAATGGCAAATGCCTTTAACACTTCATCAACAAGGGCTGCCCAAGTAAAGGGCTGCTTTTTATATTGGATCGCTCTCACTGTTTGAAACAAAAATAGTATCATGCACAATTTAATATTACAGTGTAATCTGTTCATAACTTGAACATGATTCTTTTTCCATTGTGAGTCTTACTGAAAAAAATAAAGCAAAAGTGTATTTTAATAGTGGTAACTTCATTTTATCAATTATTGTTGAAACTGGGATTCTGCCACTCTAAACAAAAACAAAACCAGAGTTTGGTTGGGTTTTATGAGATGTCTGGTCATCAGGCAGCTCATTTCGTTGACTGACAACATGTATAGTTGATTCAGAAGAAACGCCCATTTTCAGTAAGTAGCACAATAACAGTATTTTTTTAGAACATTTTTTGAATTTTAATAATTACTGTATCCAGCTTATACAGTAATGCCTGGGAAAGAATGTTGAATATTCATTGCAGTTTCCAAACCCCTTTTTTTCCAGTTCCCCAAGAAATTATACTATAAATCTGTGGGCAGGCAGAATGAAGGCAGCATTCACTGTTTGCGGTGAGATGGACAGTCTTCCAAAGCTCTGTGCAGTGGGAGAACTATATGACCTTCTTTGAATACCGTAATGTCACCAAAAGCACCAGCAGATCTTTTGCGTTACAGACACAAATGCTTTCTTGTTTGGGTTTCTGACACTAGTTAATTTAATTTGGTGCTCTGTTTCATAAGGATGGTGCTCCTTTGTTAAAGTTGGCAGGCAGTGAAGTTTATGAACAGTGATAATAGCACATGCTGTGGAGGGTCAGCGTAAAATACTTTGCCTCCATGTAGAGATTAGCTAATAAAGTCTTTCTTCCTTTTTGCTTCATGAAAGAAATGCATAAACTTCTGTGGAAGACTAGCAGAAACAGGCCAAAGAAATCTCAAAATGTGTAACCTGTAGCAAGCTCCCACATACTGTGTAAGTAGCACACAGAAGCGGCGGCTGTCACTCCAAGACTCTGTGAGATTATCAGCCATTTATGAAAGAGGAAGTGGGCAGAGATGGAAGTAAATTGGATCCAGTTTCCCAATGCCTGAGTCTTTTTCAAATGGCCAAATAAACTACTTGAAAAACCCAAGATGTATTCTGTTGTTCTTATCTGTTAAATGTTTAAAAGTTTTACGCTAAGAATTTGATGAACTTCGGGTTTATAATTTTCTGTATATGCTAGTTTATCTTTGGTATAAAACTAATGTGAAATTAAATCCATTGTAAAGGTAGATTCTGGACAGGTTTTGACCTATGGATCCTTTTCTCTTCAAAATTCCAGAATCAGTACATCAGAATCACTTCAGAACTCTTGAGCAGTTCATTCTAATCTATATGCAAAACAAGGAATATTAACATGAAAATTAATACATATAATTGGTACAGTGCAGTGAGTTGTTTCCTTTTCTCATAATTTAGCTAATAATTGTAATGAGTGAGGAGAACAGAGCAGACTCAAAGAAGTCTTCACAAAAGAAGTGTCTGTGACTATGGGAAAAACTTGGTATGTGCTGTATTTTAGAAGACGACTGAGAATCAATAAACCTAAATTATATTTGCATACTATACTATCATTAGCTAATCTTTAAGTATTCAGGTAAATTGGTTGAACTGCTGGAGAAGAGTGGAAGCTAATCTTTAATACCTTCGCTATCTCAGGCATATGCTTAAAGTGAAAAAGTGATGCCTACAGTTAGTATCTCCTAACTCTTAGTGTAGTCACTTACACGTATATTTAAACTCACATTTAGTGGGCAAAATCATTCACAATGAATACTATGGCTTAAAAAACCCCACAAAAACCAACAAACCAAATGTACTAAGCAAGTTGATTTACACCAATGGAGCATTTCTTTATGAAGAAGCAACATTTCCTATACTGAAAAGGAATTGTTGGCTATGAGTGGTGGCAGCTGGAAAGAGAACTTCAACATAACTTTTGAAAACAGGAACTCTTTTATGTCATAGAATGCCTAAAGGATAGATAAAGTGTAATCCCTCTTCTGACCAAGGTGAACAAGCATTTGTAAGCTTCAAGAAATGCAGAAATAAAAGAAGGAAAGATTAGGAATGAGTATAGGAACTAAAGTAGGGTAAGACCCTTCCTACCTTTTCTTTAACTAAAGGTAATTCAGTTACCTTGTTACAGAAAGAAAATGTTACAATGTTTGTCTACTCAGTTGAATCTACTGACTGATTTTAAAATGGGAAAGTTATGAAGAATAATTAAACTCTTACAAGTTGTGAACACGGGTGCCTACCGAGGGGATAGAGAGGTGATTAATGCCTCCTCAGCTGCAGGAAGGGTGTCGGTGTTACCTGGCATCTTAACTCACGTTAGCAATACCATATGGGAGAGCCTATTTAAGAACCATAGTCTGTGGAATAAACTTCAGTTCAAGCTCCTGATTTTTGAGAAGCTAGTCTCAATCAAACATCAACATTAGTCTTCCAGAAATCACAGAACTATTTATGGTAGTTTGGGGGAGATTTTCTTATGCTATTCTATATTAAAAAAATACTGAATGGTGTAATAGGATGCTTGTTCACAGTGAAATGTTAAACAAGATCTGAGAAAATGTAAAATGTGTATGGTGATTACAGCGTAGATGTTATGGTTCTTCCTAAAGCAGAAGGTTACTGTGTTTGTACTTTTGCCCGATTTCAGACTCTTTCTAGTCTAGAACTGGTAGAAAATTGGAAGAGAGCTTTATGCATGAAGACGGGTTATTGTCAAACATATTGGAAATATGAGCCTTTGTGCTTTCCAAAGTATTAAGACTTCCTAGTGAAAAAAAAAAAATCATTTAGAACAGACTTAAAGTAGGAGAGATACAGTTAAGAAAGTGAACTTATTGTTACTGTGTTTTTTTCTCCATAAACATGTATCAGAAAATAATTGGGGATTTGAAGCTCCATCAGTCAAATAAATTTAGTTGTAGTAAATTTGGAATAAGTGATTCAGGTGCCTTGTGAATCTGGTTCTGTGAAATGTTCTGAAGAACTGCTTGTAGAATTTTTCATGGTAAGTGTTGGAGGAACTTCTCCACTGGAGCTTCTCACTGTTGGGCTAGGGCTAGTCAGGAAAATACTTGATGAAGAGGTGGAATTGATTAAAAATGGACCTCTGGTGAGAATGTTATAGAAGATGAAAAGTTAAATCTGCTGGAAGATTGCTGGTGGAAAGCCCAAAGTGTCAGAAGAATTAGCAATGAGTAGTAAAAAGTGAGGGATAGCAAGTACCAAGACAGGATAGTCAGCAGTATTGAAGTTGTAAATAAAGGTTTGAAGGTGTTAGGAAGCAGTTGTAGTTGACACAGATCCATGCATGTATGTGAGTTTCCAAATATAAAAATTGGATTCAAAATATAAGGATTGGGTCTGGAGCTAATAGAGCAGGAGTTCATTGACACTAGAGTGAAAAAAAACAAAACTGAATTTTCTTACTGTCGTTAAAGCATTCTGAAGACTGGATAATGTTTTTCTGTGTGTGTAAAAGTGCAAGTATGGAGAAAGGACAACTACTTAATTTAATATGCTGATTACTTAAGTTCCTGGTTTCATCTTCAGGAGGTGATGGCTTGTGTTGATGACTGTCTTTTCTGTTTGATGTCGCATGGATGCATGTTGTACTGAATTTTTTCACTTTAACTGAAAACTCAAGAATTTACTCCAAGTTTTTCTTTTTTTTTTGCCCAACTTTGTTTATAACTGTGGAATCAAAGTTCTAATTCTACAAAATGTTTGCATAAAGGCACTGTTTCTTCCCCTCCTTTAACATAATGTGGAGTATCTTTTTTTTTTCACCTTACTCCAGAGTTGCTTTGTTTGCCCTTCTAAGTTTACATCACTTTCTGCAGAAGTGACCTTTTGTCTTTTCAGTGGAAATTTGTTGTATGCAATTTGGTAATAAAGTAATGAATGTACTGTTAATTGGCTGTAATGAGGTATGCTGATACAGAATTCTGTATGTAAGAGCAATATGTCTCTTGCTTCTCAAGAAAGGGACATTTAAACTGCTGGCTCCTGTGTTTCTCATTTTCAACAGTACACAGAACCTGTTTCAACCAATCATTCACACCTGGGACAGTTGTGCTAATTTTTGAATAACTACTCATAAGGCAAAGAGCAAAGTATTTTGTTCACAGCTTTTCCACCTAGGGATCGGAGGTCCGTTTTTTCTCTCACTGTACCAGTGTATCTGCAAAGTACTCCCATAGCCTTTATCTGCAAGTCCTCTTTAGCTGAAAGCTGATGAAGCAAAGGGAAATTGCTGTTTGTGTTGGTGCCAGTTAATCATGCTAGCCCAGCAGCATTTACATTCACACCACTGTAAGAAACACATAGTTAATTGGAGAACTGGCCGTATTTTACAGCTGACGAAGGTTAGCATTGCGGCGAGGCTGACTAATGGAAACTTATCTGACTCTTAGCCTGTATGTCTTGTAACAGGTTTGTACCCAGTGCAATACTTGCCAGTTTTTTATTTGACTGATTCTGATAAGATTGCTCTTTAGATTGGTATTGTTTTGGGGTGAGGGAGACAGAGGAGGATGGCTAGGTGACATGCATTATAAAACAGTTTAGTAAGGGAAGGTGCTATAGAGAAGTGTTTGGGGTTTAGGTGTGCTTTTTGGGGGGGTTTATTTGTAAGAACTGCACACAGTCACAGTTATATATTCATTTTTCTGTAAGTTTTGTAATAAGGAAAACAGAAGAAAAATTTTATTAACTGCAAAATAATAATGGTGGAGAAAATAATTATTTATTCTTTTCATAGGGGCCACCAACAGATGCTCCTGCGGTCGATACAGCGGAACAGGTTTATATCTCTTCCCTTGCACTGCTGAAAGTAAGTGTTCTCTGTGTACAGCATCTGTGTGTAGTGCTGCAGATAGAACACCTGGCACCTATCCAGAGTTTATGGACTTGTGCTCCTTAGTTGCTGGTCAGATTAATTTCTAAAATAAATTAATACTGTTTGGACCCCTCAGAGGAAGAAACTTTTAATTACTTTCTTTTTGTTGGCTTCATTTTTACTATTTTACAGTTCCTTACAGTTTGCAAAGGTGCTACAAGTTGCAAATTATCTATAGATCAGCAAAGGCTGAAAGAACTATCCTAAGTCAAACTCAACCTCCTGTTAAATGAACAGTGTCATTTGGTCTTAATTCCAGATGTTGAAGCATGGTCGTGCTGGTGTCCCTATGGAAGTTATGGGTTTGATGCTCGGGGAATTTGTTGATGATTACACTGTGAGAGTGATTGATGTTTTTGCAATGCCACAGTCGGGAACGGTGAGTTCTTTATACGTAGATTTTGATAATTTTATTTGCTTGGGTTTTTTTTTCCTTATGGTTAATATTTTTTTAAAACTTTTTCTATTTTGCCTCATTTATGCAATCTCAGTCTTAACCTACTAGGTATAATTCAGACATGTCTACTGCATTTCAGGGTTTCAGTAAAAAAAAAATTAGTTAAACCAGATTTATTTTAATTTTTTTTTTTTTAGCAAAGACTATTATGTAAATATGTATATCAAATATGAAGATGTTTTATCTTTATGTATGTATAAAAATATTGGTATCATATACTATAAGCCAGGGGAAGGATTAAAAATGTAAAAGGTTTGATAAGTGTTTCATGCCCTTAATTGTGATGGTGTTATAAATATTCTTCAAACTTGCTCTCTTTGACAGATCTTACAGTGACATATCTCTTAAATGATATTTTTGTGATGTGAAAAAAAAATGTATTTTAATTTTGTGTAAGAATATTAATGTTATGAAGAGATACTTTAAAGAGCTGATGAGCAAATGAGTATAATTGGAATTTATGATGGGTTTTTTGTGTAACTTAAATGAAATACTGTTCTTAAAAGAAGCATAGATCCCTTTGTAAGTCAGCTGTACATCAATGAAATTTTTGAATTCTTTTGTCCTGAGTTTATTCTGTGCATGTACATAGTATAAGTAGAATCTGCATAAAGCTAGTATGTGATATTTATCTTGAATAAAAGCTGTAGAGCTGAACTTGTGAGAAACAACAGGCCAGATTTGCAGACCAAAAAGAGGAGGAAAAGATGAATTCCTGTGCTTATTTAATCATGTTTACTCATAGTAGAGATGATTTAAATAGCAATTCAAAATCATCTTTCAGCGTTTTAAAGTTGCATTGAAAAATTGTCATTTCGAAAAATTGTATTTTACATTTAAGGGTGTTCGATCAAGTAGTTCTTAAGTAGTCGGTTTGCCCTTTTAAACAGATGCTTATGAAAGGTGTTCCATTTTTTGTTTGTGGAAAGTAACAAATTAAAAGATAATATTGCTTTATGTACAACTACTATGATTTTTGTCTGTATTCTGCATCAGGGTGTCAGTGTGGAGGCAGTTGATCCTGTATTTCAAGCAAAAATGTTGGATATGCTGAAACAGACGGGAAGGTAAGTCACCCTAAAGAGGCTGACAGTAACAAATACCCCCTGCATGTTGGTTAGAAGAAACAGGTGGCTTCCTGCAATACTAGTGATCTAGGGGCTATTAGTAATGTTTAAAAAGAAATAATTGGCCAAGAAATCAGGTGAGTAGCATAACGTGTAATTCGGTTCACCTCATGCATTTCAATTGTCAGGAGATTGTCACTCATGTTAAACCTACAGCTTTGACTATTGAACAGAAAGGTTAGAATGCTGCTCAATTTAGTATAGGCAGTTACTAGACAGTGCATCCTTAAAAGATTGATTTTTTAATTACTTAAGATTAAAAAAAATACAAAGTTGTAGCTTATTTATGAGCAATTTTAATGAAAAGGGGAAATAATTTTGTAAAAGATCCTAGTATTTAAACAAATCTTTATTTCACTCCTACCTCTCAACAGTTGTCGTCTGCTTGCTCAAATTCTTTTACTGTGGGAAAAACTTCAAAATTAATGTTAGCAAAAGGCTCAGCAGCTGAACAGAACAGTGCAAATTGCTTTTTGACTGAGTTCCTAGTTCTACTGCTGGTTTAATTGATATTTAATCCTTTCCCACCGTTGGTTCCCGTTGTCCATGTCTGAAATGGACTTTCTGCCGTGAAAATTCAACCCTCGACGCCAAGGAGTTAAAGAGTAGATATTTACTCAAGTGCTGAAAGGGTAAAAACTGGTTCAGTGAAGGTGTGGTAACAGGGTGAAAAACTGAAAGCATGATCTACCACTGCTAATGTGCATCCCTTAATGATAGCCCTCTTTTGTCACATTTATTCATGTCCATGTTTTCACCATACTATGGTGAGCAATTTAAATGTTTTTAATGGTGTTTTTTTCACAGCTCATCCTAATTTATATCCTGATACATTACTATTTCTTCTTGTTACGTGTTTTTATTTTTAAGAATCTCAATGTCCTCTTTGTTTCAGACCTGAGATGGTAGTTGGTTGGTATCATAGTCACCCTGGCTTTGGCTGTTGGTTGTCTGGTGTAGATATCAATACTCAGCAGAGCTTTGAAGCCTTATCAGAAAGAGCTGTTGCTGTGGTGGTGGATCCCATTCAGAGTGTAAAAGGAAAGGTATAGTAGACTTGCTTTTTTTAATTTTTTTTTTTAAGGTACTTTGGTGAGATTTAAGATAGATAGAAGCACTGTAAATATGTTTAAGTTCTTGATTTTTGGAGGCCCATTCTGCACTAAAAAATAAAAATAAAAAAAAATTCACCTTGAATATGAAAAGATCATTTTTAGTGTATTCTGCATCTTACATCAATAGTCCTTAAACAGGCTGGAAGTCTTTGATGTTGTCAATATACCTAACCAGTCATAATCCTCCCTTAATATTTTGCTATTCAGATGTCACTCAACATGTTTGCAACTAATAATCCAAGTATGCATTGTTTCAGATATTACATTTTAGTCACAAAATCTAAGATCAATTACTAACAGATTGGAATAAGTTCAGCCCTTTAACGTGGGTACTAAGGCGGCATCGATTTATAGGCATTGCATATGATGGCTTTTCGTATCATTTCTATTCCAAATGTTTTGGGCAATAAAACTTTACAGAAGACTTGGTATCAAGCATTTGAGTTTTTGAGAAGTGTGCAGATAAATGATTAAGTATGTTAAATGATTATGAAAAGAGATTAACTTGCAAAGCATATTGGGTTATAGTTGTCCTTTGTTGAAATCTCTTTTGTTCTTGTTTAGTTCTCTTTTTATTTCTTTCTAGCCCCATATGCCATTTTCCTATTTCCTGCCTCATGACAGCAGGGAGCAGCTCTATTATCACCTTCACAGAGCTGTCTGCAAATGTGAGAGGCAATTCGATTTTGCTCAACCACAGGGAGAGTGGATTAGAAAAACTACAGAACGTACAGAAATTGGCTAGGTGGTTTACTGCTTTAAAATACTGCTGAGGTGTTTTGTTTGAGCATGCACTCCCATTGTACTGTAGAATAATTATTGAAATGCGTCATGGTATATATGGATGATATTAATGTAAATTTATAAATATTTAAAAAGTAAGTGTTCATCTTCTGTAAAGCTCTAGTATCGTATTTCCTGTGAGACAGATCATATTAAAGCTACCGAACAATTCCACTAAGGATTCCCTTAATTTCATAATAAAATATTCTGAAGCTACAGTTGCATTTTCAGCTGGGTTTTTTTAAATTCTGATTTTTTTAGCAAATTTGTTTATGTAATAGACAACTGAAAAATTAATAGCTTCTGGTTGTTTGGAAGCTATTAGACATCTGAATTAATTTTGCTCCCTTTTAAATTGCATAAAGAGTAGATGAAAATTTAGGTAGTTTTTGTGGAAAAAACAACAAAGACATAGTAGAATGTTTAATTACTTCTGACTTATTTTTCCTGGAACTTTTTCCTTTTGCTTTCTCTTATTTTCCCACTCTGATAGAAATGTTGAAATAGGATTCTTTTTATTTTGTCAAAATAGAGTTTTCAGGTCTATACTAGTAATTAATTTAGACCTTGCTAGCTATTAAATCTGTTAAGGAGAAAAGCCTCACAGTAAGTCACACTGCTGTTATACCACACTTGCTCACTAAGTGCTTTTTTTTTTTTTTAATATATTTTTTGCCACTGTTGTTTGACACAGATGTCGTCTTTGAGGGTCTTTGTTCTCTTCAAGAAAGTAATCTTTCACATATTTATTTTGACTGTGAATAAATTTTTATCTATCTAAAAATTTCTGGAATATTTTGTCCATCTAACAATTTCTCAAAGACAGCTCTTATGGCATTGCTGCCAGTACTTGAGATCACTGGAAGTCTTGCAATGTTTGTTTTTCGTACATGTCTAGCTGCTACAGTCATTTTAAATTACATTCTCAGGTTTCACGTTAAAAAAAAAAAGTTTTCATCTGTCATGTTTCTGGCAAGTGCATCCTTAAAAGCTTAGAAACAGAAAGAATCTCCCAAATTATGAATACCACTTCGAATTAATTTCTTGATTTTGTGGGTGAGATTGGGCTATGTAATATGTATGCCTTTTATGATCCTGGCTGACAAGATCACTAATATTAAAATGTATTTTGATTATAGATTAACTGAGAGAAGAAAAGATATATTAAAGCTCAGGGGGATTTCTTAGGTCAGGTTTGACTGCTTCGTGTGCATGACTGCCTTAGTATGGCATCCAGTGCCTCTTCCGATGTTAGACAACTTGAGCTAAGCATATTTCAGGCAAGTACTTGCTTTTTTCCCAGCACCAGCAGAAGAAAAACTGCTTGCAGAGGTAATTTTGCTGGTGTAGTAGCCTCTATACTGGTGGGCTCATGTATGTAGCTCTGTGAGTCCAAGATCATTACTTGTTATACCTTTTACTAGCATAACTGTCTGGCAAAAAAATTATAGTGAACATGTGGCGTAGAAGATTTTAATATGGTGTGTTTTGACTGAGATTAGATGTATTTAAAAACAAAGTCCAAAATCACACATTAGCTAATTTCAAACCTGCCTCAGGGCAGGTCCATGCCCATATAAATTGCTGTGGCTTACAGTCAGTGAAGCAGTCGTGGTTGTGCTAGTGAAGAATAACCGGGGCAGAGGTTATTTTCATGTGTCAGGAAGTTGAAATGAATTCTGATGAGGAGCCTCAGGTTCACCTTGACTAGCTAAAGCATTAAAAAGCAGTTTGCCCTGGCACTGGTAGAAAGCAAAAACTTGTTAACTTCTTTGTTAGCTGTCCTTGTGTTCCAGACACCTAACAGGACAAGGATGTGTGATTGCAGTTTAAAGAATACATATAATTCTCATCAGTTTAAAAAAAAAAAAAACACCACAGCATTTTATGTCTTCATAAAGCCAATGAGCGAAAATAAAAAAATCATATAAAAATAAAATCCTTATACAGATCTGTGGATTAAATGCCAACTACTTTTAATAACCATTTTAGGACTGGGATATTAGTACATAAATATAGCAGAACACATGAAGGACAAGTAATTCTAAATACTGATCTTATTACTTTATATATGTCTTCTTGCACATGCATGACTGTGTACCATATATTGCAATTTTTAGGTTACCAGTGTTCTAGCTGTTTGTAAAATAAACTCACAGCAGATCAGTGAATTTTATCTGAAGGTCCGTGTTATCAGAACCCAGAGAGAAAAGGCTTTATGTTTGGATTTATCTTTTTTAATTGATTTCTATGAATGAAGTCAAAGTAAACATGCTGAAATACAGCCAGTGGGGCAACCTGGGTAGCTGTTACTTCATCTTGTACTTACTAATAAACCTTTCTTTTACCCCCTCCAGTTTTCCAGTCTGTGCAGTAGAAGTTGTAATACATATTTAGAGTATTCCACAGAAGCAATAATTTCATTAAAGATCTGGATTAAAGCTAAATATTGACATTTCATATTTATTTCCAACATACATTTTGAAATGTCTGTACAGAGAACTACATACCTTTGCCAAATGTTAAAAATAAATTCTTTTTTTTTTGGACCTTAACTTAGCAGCTGTTCCTCACCTCTTAAGGAAAATATACTACACTAAATCCACTGTAACATAGTATCTTTAACTCCGCAAGCATTAACTTACTGTGTTGCACTCACATATGTTAAATTAAGAAAAAAGTGGTGTTTTCTTTTTTGAACTGTTTTAAAATTTAAATCTTTATTATAAAAAACTCAACATTTAAAATGGTTTGGTTTTCTGAGGCAGTTCATGGGTTTCCCTTGATTAATAATTGCTGGCATAAGGATTGGTAAAATATCCAAAATTTACAGAAGTCCATTTTGTACACCTGAGAAGTTTGTTGACGCTTGTGGTGTTTAGTAGGATAAGTAGCAACATCTCTTATTAAAATCTCTTATTCATACAGCAAAATTTCATGTCCATTATACTGTAATTTTTCCTAGCAAAGCACTGTCAGAAGTATTTGTAGGAAGATCTGTTGGTTTATGGTAAAAATCTTTTTTTTTTTAATTGTTTGCTGAGGAAAATATTTGTGTTTGCCATAACTTGTGATAAATTCTACTTTGCATGTTAATCACCTCCTGACAGATAAAAGCGAATATGCCCCAAATCTTAGTCTTGTGCTTAAACCACATCCTGCCACTTTCACAAAAGAGGTTTTTTCTATGGTATTTTATATTTAGCTTAATCTCAATCAAATGGAGTACATGGAGAAAAAAACATTTGGGTAGCCAGGTAAACCAAAATAACACCGGTTGTAAATTTGTCCACTTGAGATGCAACAGCCTCATGGGATTACCTGTTCCAATACTTTATTCTTCTTGTAGGGCTGGTTTTTTTTTCCCCTTGTCTACAGTCAGCAGCTCCCTATTTTAGTTTATTACTACTGTCTCCTGCCAAATAATTAATTGGAGAACCTTATTCTGTCATTTGAGTAACCTCTTTCTGGAACTGGAAGGTTTGATACTTCTAAGAGTAGCCAGAATGCAGGCTGTAGTCTAAAACCATTTTGTTCAATCAGTTTCTTTTCAGTGGAAGTTGTAAATTGCTTTATTTTGTTCAGTTTATGAGATCTTTAGAATTTTATTCTAAAAGGAGTAACAAATGTGATGAACTTTATCATTTGTTCTTTTACTCATTTTGAAAGTGTGAAAAAAATTATTCTTATCATGCTCCTAGAAGTCCCAAAGAGGGACAGTTATACTGTATGTTTTAAAGAAAAAAAAAAGGAAAAAAAAGAAGAGGAGAACGTAGCTGAGTTGCTGCTGGAGATCCATAGTAAGGTTGTGCCTGTCCAAAGCCAAGGTCATCTTAAGGAAGGTGTGTGTCTCAAAGTCTTTTTGAGCTGTTAACAAAGAAAAGTAATATCTTTAAATATTCAAATTTATCCTTAGAATGATAAAGCATTGTGCGCCTCTTGTAAAAGTGTCGTGGCTCAAATATTATACTTTTCAATTTTGTAGTATTCCAGCACATTTTTAATTCTCATTGTGTTGATAAGATTTTGTCCACTTTTCAAAGTGGACGAAATTTATATACCCCACCCCAAAACCAATAGACCATATGGCTGAACAGAGTTTTGTTTTTCATTTGCTGGATGACCTGTTCTGGTGACCTCTTTCATAAAACACTCCTTTTCCTCTTTTTTGGCCCATTGGTACTTCTAAATCTAGGTGACAACCTGTGTGTAATTAGTTATGTATATGAGCAATCTGTTTTTATTAATACCTGGTTTCAGTTTTTAATTCTTCAGAGTAATAGATGGTCATTTTGTTGAGTGCTGACCATAAGAATAGCGATTTCCAAATAGTTTTGATCTCTTCTGCTACTTTTACGTTCCTGTTTGGATTGAATTTTCTGTACACTACATTATCTCAACTTGGTGATGCATGTGGGGAAAGGCAGCTGAACTTCCATTCTGAGTCAGTTTTTGCGTTGCAGGTCCTCCCAACCTATCAAGATAAATATGTATGTGAATGCTTTTATAACTTGGAAATTACTTGATAGTCTGAAAGAGTGAAATTGAAAGCAGAGATTTAACAATTACTCTTCTGAACGTTGGAATTGCCATCTAGCCTCAAGAATTTTCTTCAGCTGAACATGTCTTACCCAGGTTTTCTGAAAGACTGCATATTTTCAGACCTCCACTCTTTTGTCAGAGTGCTATTATTTTTCCTTTGAACCTGTCCTTTTCCCTTGTTTGTTTGACTTAACCGCAGGATTGGAGGAGGTGATGACTGTTTTTAAAGAAGAAAAAAAGGAATCCTTAAAATGAGATGTGTGGAAAGATGAGTGTGATGCCAGAAATTTGAAATTTAAAATAGCCTGTTAAGAATTAAGTTTATGAGAGCTTTAAGTGGATTGGAGTCATCTAACAAGATTTTCTTTATATACCCAACTCCCCCTTCCCATTTCGTGCATTTGTCTTAATAACCTTTATCTCAACAAATCTTCTCTAGACACAAGTGAATTCAACAGTCATTAGGGTACAGCTTGAAAGTATTAATTAAAAACAACTAAACAAAACAGTAGATTGACTATATTGTCACTACTGCTTTGAGACATGTCTGTTTATTGTGAATTATTATGCAGATAATATTTTACAGGAAAATATATTCTAAAATGTGATACCTATTATTTTACATCAGAATCTTTTCTATCTGGAGCAACTTTCATTATTAGAACTGGACTTGCTAACATTTTTCTATTGTAAAGGGGAAAATTCTGAAATAGAGAAGGTAACTTTACAATGTGTAGCTCTGGTTGAAATTTCAAGGGTACGTTTCTGTACATTTTGTACAATGTCTAGTACACTTAGGTACTCTTACAGTATTGTGATATTTCTTAATATTGACCAAACAGAGCTTTTGGTGCAGTAACCTGCATATCAGAGACGGAGATTTCCTAATTTGATCTAGGCAAGAACTGAGTTTCAACAGGAGCCTGATTGGAGAATGAGGAAGTAGATACCTTTGCGCTAGATTTGATTTCTGTTGATTCAATAAAGATTGATGCTCTTTTTCCTGAAGAATCACATTTGTAAAAGGTGAATTGCATCTGCAATACCCTCGAGTGGTCAGGATATGGTCAGGTTCAGTTCAGGATATGTTTTTCTAAACCTACTCATAAACTACAAAGTACTGAACTGTTTTATTACCGCCAGTATACCACTGTTTTGTTACTGTTTTGTTTAAAACCCATCCTTTT
The DNA here is from genome assembly GCF_001431845.1 of Calidris pugnax. Taxonomy (NCBI): domain Eukaryota; kingdom Metazoa; phylum Chordata; class Aves; order Charadriiformes; family Scolopacidae; genus Calidris; species Calidris pugnax. The sequence goes on from NW_015090990.1 coordinate 4,462,455, forward strand.
TATAGTAGTTACACATATTCAGAGTAACATATTTTGCATATTTTACTTTCTAATTTTTTAATGGAATGCCAAAACTTTTAATATCAGTCCTGGTGTTCTAGAATTTGTTATGCCACATCCTTTGGACTTGCTGTGATTTAATTAAGCAGTGTATGTTGTATGGTGTGGTGCATACGGAGGTTTACCTAATAAACCATGTACATAGGTTACTTCAGTTCATGCCCTTCCTTAAAACAAAAAAAGTTCCAAGAAGATTTTTTGTTGAAAAGTATTAAATGTTTAATTTCCTTTTGCTGTGGTGGATGTAGAATAGTCCATTTATCTTCATTAAGGCATATAGCTTTAAAACTTGTGGCTTTGCTACTTGGGAGTTATGGATGCATGCCCTCACTTGTCAAGATGAATGTATTATACTGTAGTTCTCTCCCCTCCCAGTATGGATATTCTAGTTGTACTGTGGATTTGACCACAAGTAAGCAATTCTCTAAGGATAGAGAAGGAAAATGCACATACTCCTAGGAATATATTTTCCAGAGCTAAAATTGACATTTTATAAATAATTTCCATGTTGCAAACTTCAAACTCACAATCACAGCAATTCAGTGATATGCATTTGGCATGAGTCAGTTTCAGTTCTTAGTGCTTTTCATTGGAAATGGCATAAAAAGTAAGATTTCTTTGAATTTTTTATGTTGTGGGCTTACAGGGGACAGAAGATGTTCTTCACTTGTAGTTGTCTAACAGTGCATGGCAGCATAAATAACGAAATGGTCATAAACCTGAACTGCACTTCTCAGGTCACATGTTCCACTTCATTTTTAAAGAATCTCGAAACAAACTAAGCAGTTGATAACAGGTCAGTTGCAGGTGATAAAAGAGATTTTAGATGGGACATTACTTCTTTTTCCACACCTGGCATAACCACATTATATCCTTCGCAGAGTTGTCTTTAAGCACTGGTATGTTTGTTCATAAACATATGGCATAAACAATACATCGTTATTTGAATTCCAAGGACACAATACATTTTTAAAGATAGTCACCATATGTCATAGATTCTTCACTGGAAAAAATATTGATGTTAGAATTTTTTTTTAATTTAAACAAAAAAGGCTGACTTGTTTCTAACTGAAGTTTACCATTAAAATATTGTGGGTCTTGCAACTTTCAGTATTGTTTGTAGATCTGATACTGGAGGGATTTAATAGAATCAAGTGTGTAAAGTACTCTTGAAATCCTGTTAATATTTTATTTTATTTTTTTTAAGAACACCCCACGAAGTTATGAAGACTGTTTTAGAAACAGTGGTAACATATATATATGGCATTCGCACTCTCGGAAGAAGCTAAAACAAGTCTGGCTGCTAAGCATCCTAAATTTTAATGAAGCCATTATTTTTAATAACTATGTGGAGACTCTGAAAGGCCAGATTTTTATCTAGTTAGCAATTGAGGGGTCCAGCGTTTGTCTTTAGATTGTGAAAAACTATGAATCATATTAATTATAGCTATCCTCAAATTTATTAAGTACACTGAAGATAATTGTAAATTTCTTTCTAAAAATACGTTATGCAGGCTCTACTGTGGGTTGTTGACCCTGGGGAAATGCTTTAAAAATGCTGTATAGTTATTGTTTTTTAGATTATTATGCTTTTTGAAGCTAAGACAGATGTACAAAAAGATGCAGTTTTTATTTTGTATTGGCAGCTTCCAAATATTTAGTATCTATTTCCAAGAGCTGCAATTAGTAAAGCATCCATGGTACTGAAATCCACACATCCCACAAGCTAATTATATTTGCAAGGTCAGATTGAATACATATTTTCAGAAAAATAAAGGGTTATATAAATGTGTCTTCTACTTGGCTGTTATATCACAGTTTGTTGATCTGGAGTATAATGTGTACAATTCACAAATTTGTCTGATAACAGAAAGTGGTGTGTGATTGTGTTTATTTTACTAACCAGTATATTCACAGCAATCACTTCCAAATATCTCTCCAGTAAAGATGTGTTAATTACAAAACAGACAAGGTCTTCTATTATATTAAAGCTACTAACAAGAAGACAGCAGGAATCACACATGTAAATAGCATCATCAACCCCTATTTTAGTCCTCTGTTTTGATCTGTGAGTTGCGCATAGACCAAAGGTGCTATTAAAGACTCAGTATATGAAATAGGCAGCATTATATGAACAAAATTTATTCAACAAGAAAACAGACCTTTAACATGAATTTAACAAGCCTGAGAAATTATAAACTCTCATATGCTGCAGATTCATGCAGTGATAATAAACAAAAAAGGAAAGTAAGAGGTTTCCTTAAGCTAGCCAAACTGCTAATGGTTTTGTTATAAGCTGTCTGCTGTTGAGATGACCTCTGAAAAGTCTGAAGACACTTGTACTAGGAAAAATTAAATGGTCAGAGTGGTGAAAGAGTTGCACTATGGAAGTGTATTTTTAAAAAAATCTACCTTCATGTTTCTGGAAAATATCCCAGTGACATAGACTTTTCTGTAACTTTTTAATGTCTTTACAGGGAGGGAATTTAGCATGAAGCTTGGAAGCTCTAGTTTTTACTAGAACAGTGCACACTGCATTAGGTAATTTAAGTATATATTTAACGAAATCTTCAAATTTTTGGATGAGAAATAGTGACTTCTTACAAGAAAAACCTAAGTAACAGAGTGTGGTTTTTTGATGCTTTTAATTAATCCTTAGAGGTCCTTTGTTCAGAATACTGTGTCTAAAGTTTCCATCGTAGAATATGGGGGACCATGTTGCTGTCATCTGATTGCATCATGCTGTACTTCAAAATACACAAATGTAGAGAGCAGACTTCAGCTTGTACACACCTCCGAGTGCTCACCGGGGCTTTTTTCTTGAGTCTTACTGTGGCATAATTAACACCTACTTCGCCCATTGCTCATTAGTACACTGGACATTAATGAGTCTATTTATTTTGATATAATCCTCTAAAGGAGGGACTGACTTGTGCTCACTGTGAAAAAAGCAATTACATTTCATAGAAAAGAATATGTAGGATTTATTGTTGTATTTATGTTTTTATTGCGTATTAGGTCTAAATTTAGCCTCCAGGTTGTTGAGCATGTTAGTTTCTTTAAGATGGTTGCTATAGTGATAGCAGCAAATTCCTTTAATCTTAGTGTAGTTAAAGTATTTAGTTACCATTGGTCGTCACAGTGCAACTGAGACAAGAAATATTGTTCACATGCGTAATTTTTGTATCCTTCTGAGATTGTAGAAATTGCAATTTTATCCCTTTTTAAAGCTTAGGATTTGTGATTTGTGATTTTAATATTTCATACTGCTTTCTATTAGATTGCTTAGGAAATACTTGCATTTCTTTCCTTCCGGGGGACAGATTGAGCAGGCAGTCCTTTCCCACACAGGTAGTACCTGACACATAATGAAAGTTGCTTCTGGTCAGAATTAAGATGCTAGAGTAATATTCAGGATCTCTTAGAAATATTTTAGCAGCTAGTTCTCATATTTTAATGTGAAATTTATCCAAACATAACCTTGAGAACACCATCTAAAATGTTGAATTTGTTATCCAAACAAAGTTTAATCAGTTTTTTATTTTGGATTTCCTTTTTATTTTACATGACTCGGACTCAATCTGGACAATGCTATTCGTTGTTGGATAGGCTCAGCATTGTCTAGGGAAGTTCTCAGTTAAACTCAAATCACATGTGGCCGTTAGGAAGCTATGAAGCAGCTCCTTGTGATTATAATATACTGCCAAGTTCGTGTTTCTTGCTCCTCAGGGTAAATTTTTACTTGCTTGGGTTTTTTTCTCCTTACCTAGCGAGTCTCTGAAGAACTTGTGGTGTGGAATTTTTTTTGCTTTGCTTTGACTTTTTAATTTATGCTGCCTGTTTGTTATGGTTGGGCATTTCCAGGTGTTCATAAATTAGAGCATCTGGTTAAAATGGAACACAGAGCTACATGCAAAAGCTTGTTATAAGTGTTTAGAGATAAGAGAAAAGTCTGATCATGATAAAAAAGTAAAAAAATACAATTATTTTGTATCTTAGCACAAAGAATGCATAGATGTATAGAAACTGTTTCAGATTTTTTTGGGAATTAGGTTTTTTTTAAATGTAATTCTTTTTTCTGTAACATTCGTGTCAGATGGCATGCTTCTGATGCATATTCAATAAAGAAGATTATTTTTTGTACATACTGCATGCAGTTTAAGATGTGACATATGCAGATGATCTGGCCAGTCAGCTGAAGGTCCAAGCAATAGCCCTTAGTGGCACTGAGTCACTCAACATCACTGAAATAATTTGATCTCAAAAGTAAACACAACAGGTGATAAGTTATTAGGCTTTTTCAGCTTACACTTTCATAATTTTTTTTGCTATAAATACTTGCTGGTTAATTTTGTTTCCGTATGAATTACCTCAATATTTATATTGTACTCCTAATAAATTGTATATTTATATAGTTATTAATATTTCTGCAAATGGAGAGAAAAATGCTAGAAGAAGGTGGGAGACTCGATGTCACTCTCTGCAGACTATCAGTGACAGCGGTTGTTTTCTTGTTTGTTCAATAGAAAAGATTTGGTTTGGGTCTAATTCCTCAAAATACCAAATCAGCCACATAAATATCTGTTGTTGTCCATCCCGTAGTATGGAGAGGAAGAGAATAAAAAAGATTGTAGAAAAGCTGTTAAAAGGAGATTTAAACTATTTCATTTAATGAACTAGAATATCTCTTGAAACGTGTGTAGACAAGATGCCTGCAAAGTGTGCCTGGTACTATTTCTGTGGGTGTACAAGGCTGTAAGTGCACTGGTCCAGTGAAAAGACCAGGGCCTAAACAAGAAATCTTATCTTGCAGTTCTGAATCTGTCATGGCAAGTACCCAGTAAGAGTGGGTTTGAGTATTGTTGGTGTGTTCTCAGCTCTGTTCCACCTCCCACAGGTGTTGGATAGGGGTGTGGGTTTTATTGTATGGGGCCATGAAATACTACTTCCAAAGATTTTCATAGACAAATTCAGCACAGGACAAAATGAAAATCAGTGATGGTTTTACTTTATTTGTAATGAAATAGCACTGAATACTACCTACCATGTACCTTTAAATCATAAATGACCTTGGTTTTCTTTTACTCTATTTTTTACTCCTGAGCATGACACTGACAAGGACTTTTTAATCCATCAGACAGTTTATAGACCCTTTCGTAGTCACAAGAAGCAAAAAGCATCTGACTAGAAGGGAATACATGGGGCAAGTTCCTTGCTGGCTATAATTTTGTTGTCATTTCAAGTATTGTGGTAGTATAATTGATGTGACAGGACTGGGCTTTAGACTCGGTCCCTTAGCTTGTGCTCACTTTCAGTTTTAGTCTCTCTCTGTCATTCACTTTGATTGGATAAGATCTAGGTGACAAACATATGCATACCTTTCAAGCTTAGAGTAAGCGTACATAAAAATTCAATGTTATATGATGATATCATGTATATAAAACTTAGAGCTCCATGGAAAAGGTAATAATTGGTGTCACCTTACAATACAAGGTAGTGTAGTGTGCTGATAACATAGCCAGCAGGAGGCTCTTTTTTATTAATATTATAATTAAATGATTTTCTGGATAAAGGCCAAAAACAGATGAGAGTTGATTGTGCCTTGTCCACTGTTGCTTGGCACTATTAGTTGCATTTTCTAAAAAGAATTGACTTGACATCTTGTTTTTACAGGTTGTTATTGATGCCTTCAGATTGATCAATGCTAATATGATGGTCTTGGGACATGAACCAAGACAAACAACTTCAAATCTGGGTCACTTAAACAAGCCATCTATCCAGGTAAACCCAGTGTTGATAGTCCTGTAAATTGCAAGATTTATTCAGCAATTTTGGGGAAAGGTACTTAAAACCAGTAAGCTACAAATTGTTTGTTTTTCTCTCTCTAGCATTTTTCTGCATGCATTTATAATTGATGTGATTCATCAATGGAGTTATAAATGTGAAGGGTTTAAAATTGAGACCTAAATTAGCTACCTAAGTGTGAATGCATGTATAAGTATATACTGCAAAGGTTAAAGTACAGATTTATGGAAATGCAAGCTTTTAAAAGGGACAATTGATGTCATACCATGTGATGCAAGATAGGTAGTGTTTTCAGTACTTAAAAATTGCTGCTTATTAATGTCCCTGCTTTCCTAAAGATAAATTATTCTGAAGCAAATTATGGAAGAAGTTCCTTCTTTGTTGATAATCTTTCTATTATATGCTTATATAGGTTCTTGCTTAATCTAGATTTAACATTGCATTGTGTCTTAAATAATCTCTGGTTTTTATATAATGCAGTAATTTTCTGAAAAAATGGTGGATAAATAGGATGTTTGATCGGCTTCAACTGTAATGTTTCTTTTGAGTATGTTGTCTTATATTTCTTTCCAAGTATTTCTGAAACTAAATATTCAAAGTTTGATTTCTGAAGTTGACTTTCGCTAATAAGACAAAAATATTGGTCTTCAATGAAGCAAACTTTTATTTTGAGAAATAGCTTCTGTCCTGAAACAAGTATCCTCTGGAGTGATTAATGCTTTTACCTGTGTCATTCTTCTGCCTCAATGTTTTTCCTTTTTTCTCTCCAGAAGACTCTTTTTCCCTTACTGTGCATTCTAAAATGCATGTACACTTGCAACCATAAAGCTTAATTCTTGCTCTTTTGATCTGTTATTTGAACAATAAAAGTCATATTTGCTAGATAAACATCCAAGAAAAAGACCATGCACTACTCATAGTAGAACTGAAATAAGGGCTAAACTTCTGCTTTAAGAGAGCCATCCTTTGGGAGTTACTAGATCACCAGATCCCCATCTTTCCAAAGATCAGTTATTTTTTATTACTAATGCATTTAAGTCCTTTGTTATTTATAAAAATGCTAGCCAAAAAAATCAGACAATTAATGAGTGCTTCAGGAGGTTGTTGTGTTTTACTTTTGATTTTTGAATCGGTAAAATCTGCAAATTATAATGAGCATGAAATAAGCAGCTAATACTCTTGATTAGGTATTGGCAAGCCCATGCTTGCATGTTTCAGGGCTGGTCTAACTGGGCTTTTCTGTACTGTGTGTAATGACCTCCTTCGTAAACCCCTGTAGTATTGTTCAACTTCATTATTTTAATATCACTGTCACTACAGCATGGCATACTTTGGCCATGGGAGTTTTGGGTTTCTGTTTTTACAGTGGGTATTTTTTGTTTGTGTTGATTTTTTGCAAGTTGGCAGTGAGAAGTTGCAAATGTCACTGTTAAGCTAAAAATCATAGTTTAAAATTATACTCAGTTCTTAAAACTGCAAGGGCTCTTGCAGTGTTGTTTTGCTTTTATTCTGAGGTCATGAATATAAAATTCTGACTCGGTTGAGGTCAGCAGCAAACTTAAAACTGATTTTGGCTGGGCTAGAAGCAGAATTTTAAGACATTCCTTAAAATCTCAGGAATAAGAATAGTACATGGTTTGACTTCATTCTTTTTTTGTGTTTTTTCTTGTGTTCCTTTATCAACAGCTTTTTTACTTGCTCTTTGTGCATCTAATTTGCAAGGCTTGTTGGAATGATGGTTTCCATTTGAAAAAAACTCACTAAGAACAAGCTCAGCTTTGAAGTGTTTTATGGGTTTTACTTCAACCTGTTGCAGTGGCTAAACTGCAACTACTGTTCAGGTTTGAAGTGGAACAGTTCTTTACCTTCTACATTTGTCCATTCTTTTAAAGAGTGACTTTGGAAGGGGAGAGGAAAGAGAGAGAGGATAGTGGGGGAAGGCAAAGGTGTTTGTGAAAGTTTAGGAGCTTTAGAGAACTCGCTAAATATCTACAACTGAGTTTAAACACAAACCCCAAAATCTCATATGCAGTCATTTTGACTGGGACAAGAAAATGGCAGTGGAAACTACTTGTTGCTAATAGTTTCAACCATAACTTACTTTATTAATGATAAAACCTGTATTTTACAATTTTAATTCTAATAAGTGACACAAGTAATGGTTGTCTGTAACTGCTGGTTCTCATAAATGTAACCATTCAGGTTGTTTTGTATCTTTGTATATGTGTTTGCGAAAGAAATCTGTTTAAAATGTATGGATAAGAACATTTTCAGCTTTCAAGCGGATAATTTTGGAATGCTGAAATATTAAGTTGCATAAGATGCAGTCTGTGTAGTTTTAAGGACTATATTTAAACATAAATAGGTGGAATGATTGAAACATAAGAAATATTTGCCACTAATTCTGCATATTGTATGTATGATTTATCATCTTATTTCTAAATGTATACTTCAAATGTAAAATTTTATTTTAAAAATAGACAATTTTAGATGTTTAGTTGTGATGAGGATTTATCATAGAATTTTCTTAACTCCCCACACCTCCCAAATATTAATCAAACTTATCCTGAAGTCAAAAATGTAAAAAAAAAAAATATGTAATGTATATGAGCAAAATTGACATCTATATGCATGTATCTTCTATTAACCTAATCTCAGTTGACCAGATTGTGACATACAAGTTCAAGGACAAATCTGCAAAGGATGCAAATATAATGAGAAAGGTGGTTTGGTTTTTTTTTTCATTTAAAATTAAAAAAGAAAATTAGCTTTAGTATCCAAGGTTAATTTGATGCACGTACTCTAACCGATACTTGACATGTTTAATCACTGCTTCGTCTACTGTCTTTATATTTTACCTTAGAGAATGAACTTGGAAATGTTGGCAGTGGTTGTAAATAAATAGATAGTCAACATTCTTTTGTAAGAGAAAGAGCCTTATATTTTAATAGAAGTGACAACCGAATTTATTGAGAGAGGAAAGATTTGAGAGAAATATGTTTGTGCATATGTATCGGTCAAATGTTTGCAGGCAGTTATCACTTTTTCCTATGATAGTTGTTACTGTGTGAAAAAATCCATGGTTTAGAAATAGAAAGTATAACTGTTAGTTAACGAACACTGAAAGAGAAATAGGAACAGGTATTTGCTTGATACCTACTCATAGTCTTGGTGTGTTTGTTTCTTTGCAGTTTTTCTTTTATTTAAGTGATGTTTGAACATAGCCGTTTTTAAATCAACTCTTCCTTTCTTCTATTTCTTCATTTCAATGGTGGAAAATTTTGATGCAAATTTTTCCCTGAATTTTACAGGCACTAATTCATGGACTAAACAGACATTACTATTCCATCACCATCAACTACAGGAAGAATGAACTAGAACAGAAGGTAATTGTTTTAGCTTTTATTCAGAGGATGAAGAACACTGAAGCAGCTATTTTTGTGGCAATATTCTGTTTTCAACTGTTGATACTTTCAGTACTTGTTTTAACTCTCCTGGAGTAGACGGCTTCTCTTCCAGAAGGCACTAAGATGTGTAGTCATGATAATGAAATCTTCCAAAACCATGTTCCAATATTCATACAAATAGTTTGACAACGTTTTTGTCCATGTGTTTTGTGGAAGGTCCTCATGCTGTTCTCTGCATTTAACAGGTTTGTGCAAAGTTTTCAGTGATGAAAACAGCTGCCTTAGATTTTCACAGGCTGGAATTCCTGAAGCTAGAAGACCGTATTTTACAAAACAGAGTTGTATAACCAAAGAATGTCATGTTTTTATTGGCTATAATTGCTTTGACAGAAAGGTTCTTCCAGTTGGTATGAGTGGAGCTTCCCAAGACTTCACTGAATATCAGGAAGTAGTGACATCCTGCATTTACAGAAAAAATATTATTTGGTTACTGACAACAAATATTGTTAGTTACATTTGTATCAGATTTCCTTAGCTACAAGTAGAATGTAGCGTGACAATATCAACCAGGAAAACAAACAGGAAAAAAAAAAAGAAAAAAGCTTATTTATCATCTGCAGAAGTTAATTCTTGGAAAGCCAGATTCTGTCCTCAGTTATGCCCATGTATGTTCGTGGCCTTGTCAGGGTTATAAATTGATCGTTTATGATGAAATGGTCAGAATAGTTTTCTCACTTCATTTTGACTTTTAGGGGGCTAGAAGTAATTAAAAAAAACCCAACAATTTTGAATAATGGAAGAATGTGCATGCAAACCAGGGAGTTAACAAGAAGTTGTGAAATGCATAACCCTTTCTAAGGCAGTCAGGCTTTCAAGACCTCACTGCTACTTAAAAGAGCAACTGATTCAACAAAACCAGCTCTCTCAGGGAACATCCATGAAGCTTCCAGAGGTTATTGTTTCTGTTCAAATCCAACAGTCTGGCCAGTCCAGTCTTTTCTGAAGTGCGTATTTTCTTTAATGGCTTGACATATGTAAACTGTTACCTTTGCAAGTAGGAGAATAATCTTGACCGAGTTAGGGAAACTTTAATCTGTGAAGCAGCAAGTATCTCCACACATCTTTCATAGGCAGGTTCATGCATATCTCAACTTTCCCTCATGTGGTGGTGGTGATCTGTTATCTCCATCTGTAGTAAGAAGGGTACATGCTTCATGTATTAGATGAGGAGCCCATCACACCAAACCATAATTTTAAAATCCAGATAGCCTAGCTAAACTGTCCATATGCAGTTTGCCTACAACTCCTTCTGTCAGTAACTAAGATCTTGCTAATACAAATTATGACACAAACTTTCAACTCAGTTCATATGTTCCAGAACCAGGTTTCTTTGGAAGCTGCACAGAGGATGAAACGGGCACTTTTATTCAGGCGATAGCACTTACAGGGCTTACGGCTTCTCAAAGACATCTGTAGTAAATGTTTCCCAGTTGAAGGCAAGCTGAAACTGTTTGCTGAAAGGGTCCTCCCTACAGTCCTCAAGTGTGCTGAAGAGCCACAAAATGTGCTTTCTTTATTAATGAAAATCAGAAAATTGCCTTTATAGCTATTCCTTAGTTCTTTCAAGAATGACATCAGAGTGTCAAGTAAAACATTTCAGATATTTCTAATAGTCCCCACATTTATCACCATCAAAACTCTGTATCACTTTATCGTGTTGTTTTTAGGGCTGTTTACTTTGTAGGAGGACAAACACACACAAGCTGTGCTTTGGTTGCTTTTGAAGTTCATTTCATCACAACTGTGGCAGCTGCTTGCATACAGTTCAAGATAATCAGTGAAGCCTGAATAACTACTTCATTCATTTAATCTAAGCATTAAAATATTTTTCAACTTCGTCAGGGACCAGAAGCTTCAGCCATTACTTATTTTGCAGCTAAAATATTCACCTTTCCGTTAGCTTTTCTACAATGTAATCGTGTATTCTCAACCTACAGCAAAAGTTAAAAATTACAAAAGAAAAACGTTAAGTATTCCTGTCAAAGTAAACGTGCCTCTGGTTTCCGTGCCTCATTTTCATATCTGGGGTTCAAGAAGTTTAATCTTTAAAAACTTCTGCAAAATCTATTGTCTGCTGTAGCAGAACAGTTGATTATTGTGTTTCCTGTGTTTGAGAATTGTAAGATCTATAATTTTTTATTACATTCTTACTATTATAAATTGTTTTTCTGTCAGAGATCTTCATAGTATTATGAATATATTTTACAATGAAGGTTCTAAAGAGGTTTTGTTTTGCAGATGCTACTAAATTTGCATAAGAAGAGTTGGATGGAAGGTTTGACACTTCAGGACTACAGTGAACATTGCAAACTCAATGAAACAGTAGTGAAGGAGATGCTAGAATTAGCTAAGAATTATAACAAGGTATTCATATCCCATAATGATAGTATAAGTGTAGCTGTGTTTATGAATTTATTACTTAATTTCAGGAGTAAGTTGATTATCACAAGCTTTACTCAGAATGACTTGTAAAGGGCTAGACTGTAAAACAACAAAAAACAATTGTTGCAGGAACTCTTTTGGACCTTGGTGGCTATTTGATTTGTGAGGTCACCTATTAGTTCTTCGGGATTTGCCACATGACTGTTTGCCCTAAACTGGCAAAGTGTTCAATTACATGTTTTGCTTTGAAATTTGAGTAATCACATCAATTTTGTATTTCTACTTAGTGAAGAGAATATAAGATTCCTGTAGATCAAAATAAGTAGTTGATTGTATTCTTCATTCCTTCAGTCAAGGACTACTTGACCAGTATAGCAGAATAAAGGTTATTTATCTGTATCATTCCAGCAAATGGACAGTAAGTGTTTAGAACACATTCTATAGCCCAGCTCAGTGTTCTTTTTAGATTAAGGTAGTATTATTGGTGTTGTAAGAAAGAGTTATTTGTACTGTTTAAATACTGGCACTTACACTTAGAAATATTTTTTATAAATACCACATCTCAACAAGCACTCTATGAGTAGTAAGCATGTCAGTCATTCTTGATAAGTGCTATTTTTTTTAACTTCTAAGAAGTCCTTAAAAACAAAATTCAATACTACATTCACTAGTTAAGTTCATGGATTGTGGATTGACTTTATAAAGACACTGTGCTTGAAAGCAACAGAACACTATAAAATGTATTAAAATAAGTGACTTTAAACAGTGTAAAAATTTATTGAGATCAAACCTCCAGTAGTTGAAACAATGTAGGTAAGGTTATTTTTTATTCTGCTTTACTAGGATAACTATCTTCAACTATCTTTAACTCTTGATACTGCTCATTTAAGATTTTTGCTGAAAAACAGTCTTGTGAATATCTGGCAATAAAACCATTCATGAGTATTTGCCTTGATCTTTTGCACTAACACTTAGTAATTAAAATCACGTCTGCTGAAAAGCTGAAGTACCTTTCCTTTTGACTTTCTGAAATGTGTTGCTGTTTGATTTTTTTCTTTTTTTTTTTTTTTTTTAAGAAAGAGAATTATATTTTGAGAATCTTGTGGCTTGGGGAAAAAGTAAATGAAATCTGAAACACTGACCTTTTCTGTGTTTCTTTCACAGGCTGTTGAAGAAGAAGATAAGATGACACCTGAACAGCTGGCAATAAAAAATGTTGGCAAGCAGGTGAGGTGTGATGAATTAGAGTGAGGTGGAACGATATGCTTCGTTCATTCTAAATATTAATTTTTTTACATGTGCATAGGTGAATTTTAGTTCTACGTGCAAGATATTCTCAATGCTCCAAATAACGAATTTATTTTTGTTGAAGATTGTTGTGTAAGGAGCCAGGCTTTTGGCTATAGGTAGTCGGCAGAATATCTGCAAGTCGTGTTCTCTACGCGTTTGTATTACATGCTGAGGAGCAGTGCTGAGATTTCGTAGTTTTTCTTTTTTTTTTTTTTTTTTTTCTAACTTCTTTCCAAGAAGAGGCATAAAGATATTCAAATCCGTGTCAGAGAGGCCAAAACAGTGGAGACTTTTAAAAAACAGTAATAATTGAAAAAAAGGTGGGAGTGTTGTTTACGCATTATCGTGGCTAAAGAGGCAGCTCTCCCCTCTCTGGTTCAGGAAGGCACTGTCAGTGCTTGGCTCCAACACACACGTATGCAAGTGAGCTGCCGTGCTTTGTATTCCTGTTAGAGGCAAACAGTTTAGGACCGTAGCTGAAACTGAAAACACCCACTCAATTCTTTCTATCCCTTTGCAATAGGAGGATTTCATGTCTTTATAAAAAACTCGACAGAAAACTATTTCTATGTTTGATTTCAACGTGAAGGTTGAGGAAGTGTGCTTTGGAGAGCAAAACAAGTTTGTAAGAGGCTATGTTCAAATTCAAGAAAGGCAATGGAAACAAGAAATAGCTTTAAAAATATGCACTGTGTCCGTAAAGAACCAGTATTTATTGTATTGCCAGTAGCAGTAGAAGAATTTAAAGGCTTCTGGATTGCTCTTATGTGTCAGCTTCTAGCAGCTATGTCATAACACATCTGCACTATTGTTCAGTCACTCGTGTATTTCTGTAGCATTCAGAACAATGGAGTTTATGCACACCTACACATACATAAATACATATATAAAACAAAACATGTAAGAAGGATTGTATTTTAAGGCTTATGATGTCAACTCAAACAGAACTTCAGCTTCGCTAGTTGTTTAAACCATTACACGTACCTGAAAAAAAAATTCATTCTGATACAGTTTTTTAAAAAGAAAATAATTTTTTTCCTGATAAAATTATTAAGTTTTCTTTAAATTACAAAAGGGTTCAGTTAAGTAATTTCCATGTGTTTTTTTAATGCAACTTATATAAAAAGCATTTTAAAAAAACAGCTGCTCACAATAGGGATATTATGTCATTAGGCTACATGATTTGCTAGGAACATGATCTTTGAAAATGAGTCCTTTAAGAAGGTCAACAATATTTTTCTAGTACACTTTTCTATAAACTCAGGTGGGTTCGTTAGATTTTGACAGTAGTTCATTTTTTTAAAAATTAAGATTTCCACACGATTGTCTTCCATTTTTAGTGTCTTTACACACAAGAATGCTACAATAATACTACAATTAAGTTTAGGGATGTTTTTTAAGTGTGTCTGATAATTTTGCAGTGTGTGGAGATTAATTACTTAATCTTAATTCTGAAAGTGAAGAAGTATATGAGTGTGGTTTTCAGCCAGAAATAATCGTATTGTTCTGTGCAGATGCCCACAAATGCCCACATCAATTGAGTAATAGTGTGTGGGGATGTGTATTTTCAGAACACTGCTCAGGCTTAACATTCAACTTTTCAGAACATCTGAACATAGCATTGTGCATTTTTTCATTTTTATGGGTATAAATATGCTAATTTCCTCACAGTCAACACAGCTATTCAAAGACTGTGTTAGATCATGCTATAATCTTTACAGGATTAGAACACGCATTTGTACTAAGATCTGAAAACAAATTGCAGTGTACCAGAACTAAGATTAAAATATTGGCCTTAGCGAGATGCATAGTAAATTCCACATATTGTGTGTTGTCCTTAAAACTCACAGCTGTCATGGTTACTCTTCAGATGCTGGATAGAAATATACTTCCTAAACGTATTCTCAACTTATCTGAATGATAGTATGGACTAGTAAAATATTTTTCATGGAAATTCAGTTATTTGCTAGGTCTTGATAGAATGGAAGCTGCAGAAGCATTACTGGCCTGTGTTCCCTAACTCAGAATCATCTTAAAGAGACCTGAAGTAAATGAGATCCTTCGGAGATGTGTTTCGATCATTTCTCTCATGGCATCCTTTGTATTTCAGGATCCCAAGCGTCATTTAGAAGAGCATGTGGATGTGCTGATGACCTCAAACATTGTCCAGTGTTTAGCTGCTATGTTGGATACAGTTGTATTTAAATAACCGATTTCCTGTTTGTGATGCTTTCTGTGTATATTTGTTTATTGTTTCTAATACTCACAAAACAGAGACTGTTGAGGCTATATTTGATTAAACAGAGACATCTGACTTCATTTGCAATGTAAGTGCAGCACTATAACACCTTTCAGTCTCTAATTGTGCGGTTGCTTCAGTTTCTTTATGTCAGGGTCTTTACAGATTCCAAAGCATTCAAGAACACAACGTGGGCAAAAATGTATTACGTTTTCATTTAATATTTGGGGGAAAAAATCAGTAGTACATATATATTTTGATTGTTGCAACATAATAAAAATACATTTACAAACCTGTCTTAAGTTCTGGATGGCCTTTTTTGAGAAAATTTCAGTGTAGGAAAAGTGTTGGTAAATGTTTATTTCTACCTTCTGTAAAACTACTAGATATTAATTGCTAGGACAGTAAAAATTCTCTAATGAAATTTGGCTCCCATTGGTTACCAGCTACTCTCATTGAAATTTAAAAAAAAAAAAAAAATTTGTAGTAGTGCTGAATTTTGAGTGTCTACAAAAACCTAAATGCTGAAAATTCCCCTGCCAGCTCCCTTTCAATATTATTCAAACTCTAATATAGACCGAAAACAATTGACCTTAAGAAAATGAGTTCAGTTTTGCTGATAACCGAATCACACAACTCGCACAAGCCGTATCATAAATAGCAGTATTCTGAGAATAAACATTAAAGTGATAGAGCCTCTTCTAGGTTATATGAACCCTCCCTCCTGTGAAAGAGAACGTACACGAGATGTCCGTATATATAAACATATGGAAAAAGTCCCAACTGGAATATGACATTTAAAACTCTTTCCACTGACTAGAGAAGGAGACAGTCACAGGAAGGCAGGTGGGTTGGCTGCTCGATTTTAAGCAGGCAAAGCCAAGTACCTGGGCTTGGGGAGTGACTTTGGGGTTTGGGCAGGGGCTGGTTGGGGGTTTTGTTTGTTTATTTTTTAAGCATTGGGTGGTACTTGGGCTGATCTGACTCTTTTGTCTGGGCTGAAGTGTTCTCTCTCTCTGTGTCGCTCGATATTTTGTTTATGGGTTTTTTTGGATTTTTTTCTAAAAGAGTAGCAACAATTGTGGCAGGCAAATATTTTAAAACTAGAACTAGATGCATCTTTTTGTGATGAAGATGATTTTTTAGAATCTGTTTGATTTCTTACTTGCATAGTAAAAAAATAGCCCATAAAACTGTCTTTATTTTCAACTTTGTGCCCAGTAATTTATTTACTTACTGTTACCACTCAGAGGTTTTTCTTTTGTTTGGAATTTCTTATTTAGGCCTTTTAATTTACTATTTTAGACTAACTCTCTCTCGAAGTATATTTAGCATGCACTTACTTCAGAGGGAAACATGCAGATTTTTGCAGCTGCCCTCCTTATGGCCTTCCCTCTGCCCCCACAGTAGGCAGTAGAATATCAGGCTGGGAAAATGGAGACATACCAAACGACATTTGCCTGCATGTAGTTAAAAGGGAGTGCTTTCAGGCAATTTGCACTAAAAACCTGCGCATGGTGGAGGAAGGCTGTATCTGGGCCTTGCCCTTGTCCGACGTGTGCGGGCACCGCTGCACCCCGGGCTGAGATGGGGCAGGAGCCGATGGGGGGACCTGCCCCGGGGCTCGTCTGCCAGCGGGGCTCCGCATCCCTGCGCTCTCGGCTCCCACGCACACGTGTGACACCACGAGGGAGACAGAGTTTGGCAGGTCGTGGGTAACATGGCACTGCAGAGCAGGAGGGAAGCGATCGCGGTGCTGCAGCGTGTACAGGCGGGAAAGGCCGGTGGAAGCAGGGAGATAAAGAGGGAGCCTTGCCTATTCAACATTAATTTTGTCAAATCTTGCAGAGGGTGGCTGAAGGGAGTCTGTTGGAGATGCAGATCTCCCATAGCATGAGCTTGTGCTGTGGTACCCTGCTTTCTGTCCGCTCCTCGGTTTGACTTGGAGGCACGATTTTCCATTTACTAAGATGTTTCATGAATAATCAAAAGGCTGGTTTGGGGGGCATCTTTTCTTGTTTTTGTCCAGTGCTTTTAGGAGCTACACAGAGGATTTGGAAGAATGTGCGCACGCAGTAACCTGAAAAGCAGCAGCCAATATACCATCTTGGAGGAAGAAAGAGGTTTTCAAGCAGCCACCTTCTGAGCCCCCAGCCGCGATGGAGCAGACCTTCATTAGCAGCTTGACCCCTCGTCACCTGTCAGCACGAAGGACGGGCATATTGTATTAGCAAACCTCTCTCCTTCTTTCTATGACGATTCTATAACACCACCTGCCATTGCATATCCCCCTATTATACCAGTTTAGGAGTTGTGCACTGAGGATTTTTGGCATATATTAGCACTTCCCTGTGATTGGCAGTACACCACTGAATTCATTGCGGCTCCGCATCTCTATGGGTGTAGCTCCGTAATTCAGGGCAGCCTTTCCCAGGGTTTTTCTGCGTTTCGACCCATCTCCTGCCTACATGAGTCCCTTACTTTTCCATTGGTTTCGAGCAGGAAAAGGGAAGGGTGAGCACACCGGTGAAACAAGGCTCAGAAACAGTACCTAGAACTGATATTAATAAAACTATTCTTTAAGCACTGAAAGGAGAAGGTGTAGTATGAAAAGTTGTACGTGCTCTACCACCCGACTGCGAGTAAAACAGTAAACTGCTTGCTTTTTGCGTCATAATTCATTTTATTAGAATAATTTCCTTGCGGAGAGTGTGTGTACGCCGGCTTCTAGGAAACACCAAATAACCAAACCAGCTCACAGTGAAGCAACAGACAAATAAATGGCCGTGGGATTCGAGGGTGTTGAAATGCGCATTCATCCTGGTTCTAGGCTTTTTTGGATTCGACGTCGCGAAGTTTCAGCCTGGCTTCAGATGATTACACGCTGGCTTTGGTTTTATTACACGCTGGCCCAGGCTGCGTTAGCTATCGGTGGAATTTGGAGCCGGCTGCTGTCACCTGGGAAGAGACGTGATCTGTAAAATAGCTGAAGTCCAAAGCGCTGAGGGGAAAACACTAAGAAAAATGGAACAGGAGAGCCCCTCCCCGGGCAGAAAAAAAAAAAAAAAAAAACCAACAAAACCCAACAAAACCCCAAAAACCCCAAACCGGTACTTTTTCAAACTCCCAAGCTCGCCTAGGCAGGGAAATTGAGGCTGATGCTGGGCAGAGGCGGGGTGGCCAACGAGTCCCCCCAACTCTTGGGGCGCATCCTCACGCCTGGGGGGGTCCCGCTCCCAATGAGCCCGAAGCTCGCGGGGACGCGCTGCGGGACCCACCGGCCGGTCTCTCCCGCTCGGGGGGGTCCCCAGCTGCCGCAGCACCCCAGCCCAGCCCCTCGCCCCGAAAGCGCAGCCCGGGGCCGGGGCTCGGCTGGGCCCGCGGCCGTTGCTGAGGCGCCCCCGGGCAGAGGGTGCCGGTGGCTCCCGCCCCGAGCCCGCCGGCCGCCTCACGGCTCACCCCAAATCTGTCAGAAAAGATCTCCCCCCTCCTAGCGCTGCCCGTGGGACCGAGTCACGGAGGGAAAGCGGGCGCCGAGGGGAAAAGCAAGCCGGAGCCGGAGGGGTAGATGGATGCCTTCCACGCTGTTTTGCTGATAATCTCCGGCATTACGGCTCCCAGATAAAATATTTATTTACTAAAGAACCCGTAAACATCGCGGCAAATACATTA
>NW_015090990.1:4481587-4482831 GCF_001431845.1 Calidris pugnax
CTGGAAAGGTCACATAATAATGAGCTCTTACAGCAAACATACTCTTCCCTTCCCCCTTCCTTCTATCTCACAATAAAATCATCTCCTTCAATTTGCCGTGATCGTCGCGACCAGGAGCCAGGTGATTATCCTAATTAATGTCTATCTAATTAAATTACTGTCAGCGGTTAACCAATGGCAGAAGCCGTTTCATCCTCTCCACAAGCAGCAAGATCAAAAGTGAGTCTTTCCTGATTGCTGCATAGTGTCAATTGGCCAATCTCTTCTCCCAGGGAAGGGAAAAAAAAAAAAAAAAAAAAAAACGTTTGGGAAGCATTTGGTGGATGAAGTGCTTTCTGTCTAGTGAGGGTCCCAGGATGTCTAGCTTCTGATACTAAGGAGCCCTTTCAGATCCAGGGACTGAAGGGTTATTACTGTGGTGCTAGAGCTATGCAGCTGGAGCATTGTCTTTCTCCCTCTATCATGCTCTCCAAGAAATTTCTCAATGTGAGCAGCAGTTACCCACATGCAGGCGGATCTGAGCTTGCCTTGCATGATCATCCCATTATCTCGACCACTGACAACCTGGAGAGAAGTTCACCTTTGAAAAAAATTACCAGGGGGATGACGAATCAGTCAGATACAGACAATTTTCCTGACTCCAAGGACACACCAGGGGACGTCCAGAGAAATAAACTCTCTCCCGTCTTGGACGGGGTCTCTGAGCTTCGTCACAGTTTCGATGGATCTGCTGCAGATCGCTATCTGCTCTCTCAGTCCAGCCAGCCCCAGTCTGCTGCCTCTGCTCCTAGTACCATGTTCCCTTACCCCAGCCAGCATGGACCTGCTCACCCAGCCTTCTCCATCGCCAGCCCCAGCCGCTACATGGCTCACCATCCTGTGATCACCAACGGAGCTTATAACAGCCTCCTGTCCAACTCTTCTCCACAAGGCTACCCCACGGCGGGCTACCCGTACCCCCAGCAGTATGGCCATTCCTATCAAGGGGCACCTTTCTACCAGTTCTCCTCCACCCAGCCGGGGCTAGTTCCCGGGAAGGCTCAGGTCTACCTGTGCAACAGGCCACTCTGGCTGAAATTTCACCGGCACCAGACGGAGATGATCATCACGAAGCAGGGGAGGTAAGCAGCCACCGCGCGGACCCTCGCCGGGTGTCGGGGCTCAGCCGCCGGGGGAGCCGCCCGGAGCCTCCGCCGCCCCGGGGGAGCCGCCCGCCGCCGGGGCCCCCGAGCCGGCTGCCGGTA
>NW_015090990.1:4483039-4524620 GCF_001431845.1 Calidris pugnax
CTGCCGGTACCGGTGCCGGTGCCCGCCGGGGCAGCCCTCCCCGCCGCCCCGCGGGTCCCCGCGCCCGCTGGCCTCGGCCGTTCCCCGCGGAAAGCCCGACGTTTCGGGGAGGGAGTTTCTTTGGATTTTTTTATTTCCCGGTCGCTCTCGGGAGCCGTGAGGATGAAGCACAAGGGGCTGTTTCCTCCGCGTGTGCCTGTCGCTGCCGGTGGCTTGCTTTCCTTCTTGCTTTCCTCTTTTTTTTTTTTTCTTTCCTTTTTTTTTTTTTTTTTTTTTTTTTTTTTTTTTTTATAGGCGTATGTTCCCTTTCCTAAGTTTTAATATTTCTGGTCTCGACCCCACGGCTCACTACAATATTTTTGTGGATGTAATTTTGGCGGATCCCAACCACTGGAGATTTCAGGGAGGCAAATGGGTTCCTTGCGGCAAGGCGGACACCAATGTACAAGGCAAGTTCCTCCAATTAACACTTTTCCCGACACATATGTAGGTGAGAATGATTAATTAAAGCCTTTGTGGACTGGCTCTGGCGAATTCTGAAACGAGAAAGGGCCAATGATGGGGGCTTTTTTTATATATATAAAAAGAGAAAAAGAAGGGTGAAGGAGAAAGTAAAAGGTGTTCGGAAAACGCTGGTTTAATCATTTTCGGTTAAAATAGAGGGAATTTCGGCACTAAATACTGCTAACTTTAACGGTGTTCTTCGACCTCGTGTGCTGTTGCAGTGGCAGAACCGGGTTATACGGGAAAATTGTGATGTGTTTGTGTTTTTTGTTGTTTTGCTTAGGAAACCGGGTGTACATGCACCCCGACTCCCCCAACACGGGAGCCCACTGGATGCGCCAGGAAATCTCCTTTGGGAAACTAAAACTCACAAACAATAAAGGAGCATCAAACAACAACGGGCAGGTCAGTGGGGGAAACGCAGACGCTCTGCCAGACTTATTTTTATTGCTTCAGACAAAATCCTGCCGTTTCCGAAAGGACGTATATTTTTTTTTTAGAAGCAGTCGTTAGATGAAAATAAAAGGGTGGGGTGGGGGGTGGGGGGGGAAAGCCCCGCCGTTTATTTTGCCACGGGCCTCGTCCATCCCGACCGCTGCCCGGTGTGGCCGGGAGACCCCCGCAGCCGTCCCGGGGAGGCGGTGGAAGGGTCCCGGGGAGGCGCACGGCTCCCCGCCGCCCGTGGGCATCGCTCTCTCCGTTCTTCTCGCTCTAATGCCCTCTTCTTCCCGCCGCCCCCCTCCCTCCTTTTCCTCTGCCCGACAGATGGTGGTTCTGCAGTCCCTCCACAAGTACCAGCCCCGGTTGCATGTGGTAGAGGTGAACGAAGACGGGACGGAGGACACCAACCAGCCGGGCAGAGTGCAGACCTTCACCTTCCCCGAGACCCAGTTCATCGCAGTCACCGCCTACCAGAACACCGATGTAAAGACCTCCCCGCTTTATCCCTCTCCCGGTCTCCCGCGCTCCCCCCAGGACCCCCCCGCCGAGGCCGGCCCGGCCCGGCCGCTCCCCTCCCTCCCTGCCCCAGGACGGGGGTCCCTATCTCCCCCTCGGTGCCGTCCTGCCCCGGCCGAGGCTGGCGACCCCCAAGCCGCTCCGCGTTTGCCCCGGGAGCCCGGCGCCGGCCGTCCGCAGCCGCGCTGCCCTCCGCGCCCGGCCGGGCAGGAATCCTGCCGCTACGCCTGAAGCTGGGCGTTAATCCGCGGCGTTCGCCTTCCAGTCGGAAACGGCTCAGTTAGCTGTTAAGCTGTTAGCTTAAGCTTTAAGTCTGCAAAGATCAATTAACAACCTCATTGATTGCGCCGGGGGTGACGGAGCAACTTCCTCAAATTAAAAGCTCGTTAATGCTTGGCGGCGTTTCGCAGTGGTCTGGCTTTGCTACAGGCTGGTGTCCCCTTTTTCAAATGACATATGTTCAGTCCGCATTCTTGCTTTAATTATTTTGCTCGATGCAAATGTAAACTCTTAGCTGCGGTACGCTTTGCCTAATTTCTGGATTTAAATATATTCAAAAGAAGTAAGAATACTGACACGTCTCAGAACGTGGGGTGAAATATTAAATTTTATCGTACTTTTTACAATAAAGCAAATCTTAATATTAGAGTATGATATCTCCAAGCATGCCAAAGCTTTATTTTTTCACGGTTTAAAGGCATTTTGATCCACTAGAGTAAAGCTTGATCCTTTTAAAAATGTATTGGCTGCAGCAGGGCTACATTTTTCAGGCTTTCACAACGTGCGCTCTGATCCTCTCTTTCCCTAGATCACACAGCTGAAAATAGACCACAACCCTTTCGCAAAAGGCTTCCGAGACAATTATGACACGTAAGTAATCTGGATTTTTATTACCCTTCTGCCGGCTCCGCACACATGTCGGAGGGGGGAAGCGTTAGGACGCGGGCTGGCTTCATTTCACACCGAAATGTGTAATGTCAGGCTTTTCCTGAGCCCCCCGGGGGGGTGGCACCCACAAGGTCCCCTGGCGGGGCCGCGGGCGCGGAGGGACTGTCCCTGCGGCCGGCCTCCGCGCAGCCTGCGCCCACCTCCGCGCCCGGGGGCCGCGCTGCCCGCACCTGAGCCCTCGTCTCGCTTTGGCACTCGCGGCGGTTTTGTTGTTGGTTTTTCCTGGCACGTATCTTTGCGCCCCTTTCCAAGTTGCCGTTTCTCTTGCGGGAAGCAGCACCCGAGCCTCCCGGGCCGAGTCCCCGGGCACCCCGCCGGGCGGGCGCAACCCCGGGCTCCGCAGAGCCGCTGTCCGGAGGAAAATTTCTACGTCTCGTTTTGTTCTTCTCTAGGGTTGGATTTGATTATTTATTTTTTTTTTCCCCCACTCTTCTTTCTGGGTGGAGCTAAAGCCTCCCAAGTTTTAACCGCGGTCTGGCCCCGCGCTGCCTCTGCCCGTCCGCCCCGGGTCCGCCCGTTCCCAGGCTCACCCGTGTCACCCACCCGCCCGTGGCCCCCCCCACGGGACCTGCGGCTGGAGCCGCCCCGAGTGTGGCTCCGTGGGCGCATCAGCCCCCGACCCCTCCCCGCCGCCTTTCCCGGTCCTCGGGAGCGGAATGGGGGGGACATCCCGGCCCGGGAGGCGCTGACGGCCGCGGCTTCCCCCGGCCCGGGGCATCCCTCCGCCCGGACCCCGGGGTACGGCCCGCCCGGTGTCTCCCCTGTCGGGGCCGGGCCGGCGGGAGGTGGCGGGCACGAGGCGGCGCCGGGGGAGCGGGTGGCCTCGGAGCTCACCGGCCCCGCTGCCAGCTCCGGGTCTGCGGGACGGGTTCCAGCTCTGAGAGGGGAAACCTCATTTTTCCTCTCTGACCTGCGGCAGGGAGCGGCCTCCCTTGGAGCTCCTGAACCTGCGCGCATCTTCAGCGCCTGCTTAAGCCTCCCTCAGCTCTGACAGCGGTTCAGCAGCCCCCAGCACAGCGGGATTTCGGTTCAAGGGCGCCGAGGCCTGAACCTAGTGCGAGAGGTGCCCGGGGCCGAGTACCGGCTCTCCCCCACGGGCGGGAGTCGCGGAAGGGGAGCCGGGCCCTGCCGGGAGGGGAACGGCGGCCCTGGTGCCACGGAGGGCGGCATCCGCGCCTGCCCGCTCCTCTCGGGGCTCCGCGCGGAAGATGCGCGGCCTTTAGACAGGCTGCGTGGCCTTCGCCCCCAGCCACAAGTGCTTTTCTCTTTTTAATAAGAAAAAAAAACTTTATAGGGCGTCACTTAAAAGGAGACGGGGGGAGGGGGAAGCTTCAATGTTGTCTAGCACGTTGGATTTGTTTAAGGGCCAAGTTTATTTTGGATAAGAAATTCCAGGAGGCGTGGAGGGTTAATTAAAGCACAGTTTTAGCCTGAATTAAATACAGATAGTAGTTATTCATCCATTAAAGTTTTTATAATCGCAAATTGCAGCCCAGCATGGGAGAATTATATATAGGCCACGCAGGGAACACTGGATGCGTCTGGCTTTACATTTTCCTACAGTAGGTGTTTAAAGATTAGCTTAATTTAAACTCAGTAAAATGTTGATGGTTCGTCTGTGACTCCCAATAATAAGTGTTAAGCAGCCGATATAATTCCGTAGTCTGCCAGTCACGCTGTTGGCGGCAAATGACCGGGCTGCCTGTTGCGCATATAGCGGGACCGGTCAATGTGTCACCGCGCGGGATTTCACGCCGCCGGGATGCCGGGCTCGGACCGGAGCAAGGGCTCTCGGCCCTGCTAACGTACGGTCAGCCTGTTCCGAAAGGTGTGCTCTCCCTGCCTCCCCCCTCATCCTCCCCCTCCCCCGTTAAGGCCCTGGGCGCTGCTGGCGCCGGAGGCCGAGCCCGGAGAGGAGCGCAGGGCCCCGGGCAGGGCAAGGAGGGCGCTGGGGCAGCCGCCAGCCCGTCCCGTCCCCTCCCCTCCCGTCGGCGCCCCGAGGGCTGCGGCCGGCCGGACGCGGGGCCGAGGAGGGCGGCGGCGAACACCCACCTCTCTCCCCTTCTCTTGGGCAGGATCTACACGGGCTGCGATATGGACCGGCTGACGCCTTCCCCCAACGACTCGCCCCGCTCGCAGATCGTGCCCGGGGCCCGCTACGCCATGGCCGGCTCCTTCCTCCAGGACCAGTTCGTGAGTAACTACGCCAAGTCCCGCTTCCACCCCGGGGCAGGAGCCGGCCCGGGGCCCGGCGCCGACCGCAGCGTGCCCCACACCAACGGGCTGCTCTCCCCACAGCAAGCCGAGGACCCGGGGGCCCCCTCGCCGCAGCGCTGGTTCGTCGCCCCCGCCAACAACCGCCTCGACTTCGCCGCCTCCGCCTACGACACGGCCACCGACTTCGCCGGCAACGCGGCCACCCTGCTTTCCTACGCGGCCGCCGGCGTCAAGGCGCTACCGCTGCAGGCGGCCGGCTGCGCCGGGCGGCCGCTGGGCTACTACGCCGACCCCTCGGGCTGGGGGGCCCGCAGCCCCCCGCAGTACTGCAGCAAGTCGGGCTCCGTCCTCTCCTGCTGGCCCAACAGCGCGGCGGCGGCCCGCATGGCGGCCGGCAACCCCTACCTGGGGGAGGAGGCGGAGAGCCTGGCCCCCGAGCGGTCCCCCTTGCCGGGCGCCGAGGACTCCAAGCCCAAAGATTTGTCCGACTCCAGCTGGATCGAGACCCCCTCGTCCATTAAGTCCATCGACTCCACCGATTCTGGGATTTACGAGCAGGCCAAAAGGAGGCGGATCTCCCCCTCGGACACCCCGGTGTCCGAGAGCTCCTCGCCGCTCAAGAGCGAGGTGCTCACCCAGCGGGACTGCGAAAAGACCTGCGCCAAGGACATCGGCTACTACGGCTTCTACTCGCACAGCTAAGGCGCGGCCAGCCCGGCCCCGCCGTCCTTTTGCACAATAACTCCTCCGCGTTAGCGCACTGACCCCCCGCCCCTAGCGCCCCATCCGCACCCCCGGCCCGGCAGGCAGAGCCGCGGCTGCCGCCGCCCCCCCCGGCTCCGCTCCGCTCCCCGCCAGGCCCGGCCCGGGGGCGCGGGGGGCACTGCCGCTCCGAGACCCACTGATAAGTAGGATGCTTAGACTCTCAGAACCGTACAGCGCTTCCTTCCTTTCACCACGGATGGATTCTAGGGGATAACAGTAATAGTGGGGGAAAAGAGCCTGTGAAATGCCTGTACATAATATTTAATTTATTGTAACCGACTACTTTTCTTTAGTTCTGTTTCCTCCTTATTTGTTCGGATTTTTCCTTTTTTTTTTTTTTTTTTCCTTTTTTTTTTTTGTTTTTTCTTTTTTTTTTTTTTCTTTCCTTTTTTTTTTTCCCTTTTTGTTTTCATTGTTAAGTCACAAAACTTAGATCCTGTTTAAATTTCCTTTTAAAATCCCCCTCCCCCCCGCCGCCCTTTGCTCCCTCTTCCCCCTGGTCCTCCCCAGGTAAACACCCTTTCTAAATGCCTCTGGAAATGTAGGGTGGTCCAATAGCTGTAGCAGCGAGTAATGGGTTTCTCACTTTCTCTGCAATTCCTCGCATGACATAATTACGCCGTGCCCTGGGCTAACACAGCTAAGGAATAGCTCAGCTTTCCCTTCAAAAGAACAGAAATAAGTCTCGTAGGAAAGTCGATTAAAGTAGCATGACGCCTTCCAAAAACAAAATTAACTGCCTCTGTATTTTTCTTTAAAAGGAGTAGCTCGACATCAGCAATATTATTATTTTTGTGGTATTCCTTGCCCCCCCCCCGCCCCCAAGTGCCAAATCCATTACTGGTCCCTGCAGGTGCCAAATATGCTGACAAACTCTTTTCAAATTTCTTTGCAGTTTTCCCCTCTTTCTTTATATTGCTGTAAATCTTTGTAATGAATAATCTAAAAAAAAAAAAAAAAAAAGAAAAAAAAAGATATAGACGACTGAATTGTTGGTAACCATAGTGTAGTCCAGTGAAGATGAATCGTGAGTTGTATATTTTACTGCATTTAGTTTTGGAATTGACTTTTTCATAAAGTAGCTAACCGAGATCTGACTTCCTGGGGAATCAAATGCACATCGAAAGTAAGAGCGATCTTTCCTTGTAAACCTCTTATTATATTAATGAAGGACAACTAATGTCCCTCCAGGTGTCCCCCCCGGCGAAGCAGAATAGTAAGTCTTCGAATTTTGAGTAGCAAATCTATACAATTAACGCATTTTTATATTGAAAAAAATACCACAATTACAAACTGAAATATGCATCAGGCTAAATATTCAGTCTAGATTACACTCGAGGAAATTTCCTAATAGAAATTCAGGGTCATAAACGTGTGTATATTTTTGACTCTTCTGTAAATCGAATGTTGTGATTTTTATATTTGTTCTGTTACGTCTGTGGAACTGAATAATTTATACCAGTACATGCTCCATTGAGAAATGTTTCGGTTTTTGCCCGTTTGTATCGTCTGTGTATAACAAGTAAAATAAACCTGGCAAAACGTTAACGCCGTGTTGGGAAAGCACTTCTCCGTTTTGCAAGTACGAATCCCGGTGAGGCGACGGGGCAGAGGCTGGCGGGAGCTCGTCCCTCGCCCGGGAGAGGCTGCCGGGGGGAATCCCGCCGGTTCCCCTCCCCGCCGGGGCTGACCCTCTCGCCCAGACCTTCCTCTTTTTTTTGGGGGGGGGTGGGTGAGGGGGGCGTAGGGGAGAGCGCCTTCCCGGCGCGGCCAAGCGCGGAGGTTCGCAGCAGCCGGAGGAAGAGGGAGATGAAAGCCCGTCGGGTTGGAGAGGTTTATCATTATCCCTGGTTTTGACGCTTAAAAAAAAAACTAACCCCTGAGAGCACTGTGCGGGCGGGGGCCGTGCCCGGGGGTGGTGGTGGGGCCGCAGAGACCCCGGGACGGGGGCTGCGCTGGCCGAGCCCCCGGGGTGCTCCCCGCCGTGTTCCCCGGGGTGTCCAGCCCCCGCTGCCTCTGCAGCCCCCTCCCTCTGCCGACCTGCCAGGGATGCTCCCCCTCCACTTTAAAAAATACCTACTTTTAGGGAAGGCGCCGTCCCCCGGCATTCGCGTGGGTCGGGGTGCGCGGGGCCTTGGGGTAAAAGGACAGTTTTATTCTTGGTACCTCAGCGGGGGAAGCGCGGGCGCGGAGCTGCCGCGGGGATTTTGGCCTGTCGCAGGATGGGGGGGTGGACCTGAGCAGCCCGACTGCAATCCCCCTCACGATTCCTTCCCCCCCTCAGGGTGCGGGGCTCTACCTGAGCAGGGTCTCTGCACCCCAAACCCTTCCGCCGGCTGCAGGGGAGCGCGGAGGGGAGCGTGGGCCCGCGCCCCGTTGCTGCCGTCGGGCTCACGGTGCTGCCCCCTGGGCGGTGGTGGGGGCTGCGCGGCCGCGGGCCCCCCGCCGGGAGCGGTGGGGGCAGAGGGGCGGGCGGCCCTGGCCGTCGGGCGGGAGAGGACCCCGGGGGGAAGCGGGGGCGGCGGGGGGTGCGCGCCCTCCCCGGCCGCCTCGCACCGAGCGGCGGAGGCCGCGGAGCCGCCCGCGCTTCTCCGCCTCCCAGGGGCTTCGGGCTGCCCCCTCAGCGGCGCGGAGCAGGGGCCGCCCCGGCGCCCTCCCCGCGGGAGCAAAGCTCTGCCAAATTCCATGTTTTCTGCCCTCCTTCCCCCGCTCTCGGGCGGCAAAACCGCCCCTCCTGCCCCGCTGCGTTCCCCCCCCTCCGCCCCGAGAGGGCAAAGGGACCGGACCGGGGCTCAGCGGCGTTTTCGGGCGGGAGCCCAGGGGGACCCCGCCGCTGCCGGGGGGCTCCTGGCCCGGGGGAGCGGGAGGCGCGGCGGGCAGAGCGCCGGTCAGAGCCCAACTCGCCGGGTTGTGCGTGGCGGGGGTTACCCGGTGGGTCTGGAATCGATACGTAACGTGTGACAGGTCTGAACAAAATCCTCTCCCAGGCGTGAGTGGTTAATGTTATCCCGTAACTATTTCGACAGGAGAATTCCATACCAATTTCTGCGAGAGATTGGAAGAGAAGTAAGGGCTGCAGAAGTAAAAAAAAGGCAATTTGCTGTCGGTAGGTCACTTTATTACTATTATAATTTTTTAGATTGTTATTATTAGGGGTGCACCCTTGTATCTGCTAAACATATGTTTGCCGGCACACTGCAATGTTTGCGTTCACCTGGGATGGAAAAGGCAGGTTTTGAGCCGGTGTCTGTAAATGCTAATATCCTTGCAGTGCGCTCAGTTTAGTCGAAGCAAAACCCCGTGTATGGATTTGTTAGACCAGCAAGGAATTGCATGAATTTTACATGAAGTATAATTTGTATTGTTATTCTGGGCATGCTGAACGCGCTTTTAATTTAATTGTTGTGTAAAATAAGCTCTTCAATTGCCCTTTCTTTGCTTTATTTGATATAACACAAAATCAAGCTCCGAAAGAGACGATCCGTAGAAAGTAATGCAAAGTTCTTATTGGTAATACTTTCTACGATGTTTCACATTAATACTATATCAAATGTAATACAGTGATTTACGCTCTGCAGATTTTGCACGAGTACGCTATGCATATTTGATGACACATTGCATATTTTAACAAGGTTTTTAATGACTGATTGAAATGTTTGCTAAGATATTTTTTAAGAGCTGGAGGAGAAATGGTTGTGGAAAATGTGTGTAATAGAATAGTGATAAGGATGGGAAGGTTTTGATTGACAGTATGAGGAAGCAGATGGATGACTAGGTAGGTCAGAGGTAAAGATGCCTTTGACAGCTTTTTAAGTTCCTTTGGCCATTTTGGTCCAATGAATCATGCAAAACATGTGTACATTACCAAACTGATGTCTCTGCATCGTTTACTGTTGGAATCCTCATCTTTTCAAACCCACCCTAACCTTCTTTCATCACCACTTGACGTGCTATGTCTAAACTAGATTGCAAGATCCTAAGAAGGCAAGAATCTGTCTTGTATTACTTGTCAGCAAAAAAAAAAAAAAAAAAAATCATGTAAACCTATGGAGCTAGAAGAACAACCGCGACAGATTGGCAGAATAGGCGTAAGGTGGGACACGTTCTTCTTAATTTTCACTGTCTGGTCATCACTCCCCTCCCCTAGGTAGTGCTCAAGGGAGATGTGGTGAACAATGATTTTTTTTCCCTCCCAACTGGCATAAATCTGAATTTTCATAAGTCTGATAAGAGACCTAATTGCATAATTTTCCTTATAAAATTATGCAGTGAATGCTGTTGCTATAGTTAAAATGGTTTTCTTCACAGTCTGTGTTTTCAGGTGCTTTGTATGTCCCTCGCAAATTACTTTGTCAACTGAAAATGCTCTGATTTATCCCTGCAAAAGGTTACTGTTTTTGGAAATCTTATTTAAATTACATAGGACAATTTAGAAATGCCTGTGATACAAAAAAGGAATATGTGTGTGTATTAGGAAAAGCGGAAAAAGGGATTTTGGATACGAAGCATGCTTTCCAGGTACCGTTTCCGTGCAGAATGGACACAAGTTTTCATTTTAAGTATTAAAACTTGTCATGCTGATGGTCTCCAGCGGGGAATGTGTCGCTTGCTAATATATGAGGGTAAAGTCAAATTAAAAAAAATGAAATAGAAGAGTGATAAGTAGATGGAAGGCAGCAGACTGTTTGCGTTCAGTACCCCTTTCTTTCCAGCTAAATAGATGTAATATATTTGTGGTACATCTAGAGAGCCGCACAGCCTAGTGATAACATTTCATGCATTTATCAGAATGCATATTAATCTGGGAATGCACAAACAAAAGCACTGCTTATTTCAGAGCGTGATCACTTGAGAGCTGTCCATTTGTTCAAATATGTATATCTGAAAAAAAAATTGGTTGAAAAATATACGTAACTCTCTTGAATTTTTAAGCATGCATAATATTTTCCTTCTTACAGATGTAGAATAATCATTAATTCATAAAGATCCAGGGTTACCGTTGCCGATTAGATGTAACTTTTGGCCTTATAAAATATATTACACAATAAAATCTGTAATGTTTTATTCATGCTATCACTGCAATTTCTCATAGTTGCAGTGTTTCTAACACTAAGGGGCTGATACGAGTACGAATGATCTTGTTGGTCTTAAGTTGACTTTTTAGGTCAATTTAATTTTTTTTTTTTTTTTAAACTGAAGGCAGAATGGATGAAGACTTCAGGTATGTTGTTTCTCTGTAAAACTATCTATACCATTACGTTGATATTAACAAGCATTTACTTCTTAAGCTTTAAATAAGAAACAGCTGGTAATGACTTTGAATTTTTTTTAAGAGACATTTTAGGTAAAATGTTGATAGCTTGTAAATGTGTATTCCTGCCTTAGTCTCTGATCGTGCGTGCAAGTTCATATGTGTGAACAACGTAAAGTAAGAGGTCAGTCCTACAAAGACTATTCACTTGTCTAAAAATTCACAGACATAAATGTTTTCAGGATCAAGGCCTTTTTCAATAATTGTGATAGTCGTGTACCTTGAAGTGACTGACTGATTTAGAATACACTTAATAATTTGATTTTTTAATATAGTAGAAACACTGCATTGATGAGTTACCAAAGCGCATCATACAAGCTCCCACTTCAATCACTTGTAATATATTTTTTTGGCTTGTTTGTGTATTTTTTTTTAAATTTTTTTTTTAGTGATGGCACTGACACATAATTTCAACTTTTTAAAAGTCACATCTTAATTTCTATGGACCACGCTATGGAATTAATTTTTCTAAGTAGGCTTCTTCTTTGAATTATATTTAGTTACACATTGACTACTTTTGTTTATCCAAGAAGCAGATAGCAGCGGTCCAGGACTGAAGGGTGCGAGAGCAACACCAATATTTTGCCTTGAGAGAAAATTTAGGTTGCTGAAAGGTGTCCTAGTTCAGACAGAGACACCCACCCACAGAGAATTAAACTGAAATCATAAATGTAAGCTAACAAATGCTGTTTGTGATTGATTAGCACCCTGGTTACAGCTTATTTACCTTTGTGAAAACGTTTGCTGAAGAGGAGGCGTTATTTATCGGCAGTCGACTACAGCTAGACTGTTAAATCTCCGTCTCCCATAGACGTGCTGCTGGAGACACTGAGGAGATATGGTGGTTGCTCTCTGGACCTGGGGAAAGTCGGGGCTCACCCCGTCTCCGCTGGGAATTCCACCCGAGGGCCTGGCAGCAGCGCCTTCTGTCTCGCCTGTTGCTCTGCGATCGGTGTCTACGCTTCCCTGAAGTAGATGAGGGGTGCAATAACACGGAGAAGTGATTGTTCTCCACACTACATCCCCCCTCAGCAAACCCTCACCGCAGCCCTGCCATGCCGCTGCCGTACCGCTGTACTTCTAGACCCCACGGTTTTGTACATGGGTGTTACTTCAAGCTTGGTGTAAGCTCACTTCTGGTGGCTTAGTTTACTCTTTGGGAGAAGGGAGCATTTCACTTGAATTAGATTCAAGGTATTGAATAAGAAGTAAGAGGTTTTGTTTTCTATTGACAGTTCCTGAATTTTCTGTGGAACCCATGGTACATAAGTGATGAGGGGTAGGGGCATTTTTCAGAAGTCTCCAAGTGGTTTAGTAGCCCATGTTCAGAAATGATGACAATCTCGCTTGTGGTTCTAAATGATTTCCCCACTTTGTGCAGTTTTACTCTTGGGTGCATTAACGAGCAGTTACGTCAGATATTCCTTGGGTACTGGTATTTGTTGCAGAGTTGAGGTCTGAATAGCGTGGATTAAATCCTCAACTGGAGTACCATTATGTCATTTCGTTGGCTTCAGTGGTTCAATACTGATTTCTGTCACCTGAGTGTTTCCTCTTGTGGTTTAGGTACTACCCAAAGCAGGTGCTGTTTGATGGAATGAATAGGGCCAAGTATTAATTTGATACATATATTTGTTTCTCCTGTGTTAAAATAATTATAAAAAACATCAACTGATATCTTACTATGCTTATATTTTTATTTCTCTCTGTTTAGATTATAAGAATGATTGAAGCTTCATTTCTGCTTATTGTCAATGTTGATTTTGATGCTTTAATTGTCTTCATAATTGAATCAATGCCAGTTTGGTTGGTGTGTGTTATGCAAGAATTTGTTCCTTTTCAGGGGCAATATTTAGGCCAACTATATTCTTTTAATATAAAAGAAATGTTCAGAAGTTGAGTGGAAGTAAATTAATCAGGTATTTTCAGTCCTCCTTATATGTGTCTGGAATTTTTTAATGCTCAAATCTTTTTCACGTTCTTTGCAGTTGTATCTAGTGTAGCTCTTTTTCTTTTCATTGTGTTAAATACTGTAAACCCCCTCTGATATTAACATTCAGAATTGTATTTCTAAACATTTCAGTGTTTCAGTTGTTGTGTTTCCATATATTATTCACTTATAACTTCTCTCAGATTGTTGATATAGTGTTGATATAAATTAAAATTTTTTACATATTAGTTTACAAACAGATTTATTTGTATAAGTAGACGTAAACTAAAGTAACATGAAGTCTAATGACAGAAATTAAAAAGTAGGCTTTTAAAAATTAACATTAAAAAATACTGTAACAACACGTGGGTGTAAGATTGCTTCAGGAATACATTTCCCTATACGCGATTTAGACAGGTGTAACCCAAAAGGCCAAACCCCAAAGTAATCCATTAGCAGCATGTGCTTATTTTCCAAGTACGTTGTAACTGGAGAAACAAGACAAATAATTGTCCTGTGACAGTATAAAGTTTAGCATATATGTGCACATAAGTCTCTGCAGAATCAGAGCCTAAGTCTGTTCTGCTTTAACAGTGTTATCTGTTGTGGGTCTTGGGGTGTTTTTTTCCCCCTCTTTAGTTAAAATGCAGCTCTGTCACTGTGGTCACATTTCTCAGCTATAGAGGGACAAGGGTAGTGCCTATGCTAAATACATACTGTGCTAAACAGTAATTATATTTAATTTTGACTTTATTTTGGTATCTACAGCTGCCTCAGGATAAGGATCTAGGAGATTTTAAGTGTAGTTCTGTCTACCCAACCCTTTTCATGAGGGTTGGTTTGCTGTCAGCTCAGCTCTCTGGAGTCACTGGGATGGTGATGGTGCTATTGCAGAGGGAAGGCTGCCGGGCTGGTGGGTGCAAGGGCAGGACAGGAGGAAGCTGGTGATCCCTTTCACAAGCAGGTGGGTATGAGATGGGCTTATCTATAACACGAAACCTGCCCTCGGAGAGCTGTTTAGGATAAGAGGTGCATCACTGTAGTCCTGGGTGATGAAGCAGCAGAGCTCCAAGCTGATGCAAATACACCCATAGACCCTAGGTAGCCTCTGGTCTCCTTTCCCTGGTAGATCTGCAAATCTTCTATGAGCTCCAGCCTCTGCCTTGCTCTCTGCCATCCTTTTCCTTACTGGGGGGTCACTCCGCTGGCTCCTCTGTGGCTTGTTCTGTTTAGAGCTTGAGATGAAAGCTCTCTCCTTTAACCCCTTGTGTGGAGGATGCTTAAACAAGGAGAGCCTTACTCAGGATTAGTGAAGAGGATGAGATTCATGGAAGCCTGCTCTCTTTTTTACCCAAACTTTTAAATTTACACTTATATATTTTTTTTCTTTTCTTTTTTTTTTTTTTTTTTGCTTGTAAAGGGTTTAATTCATACAAAACATTTGACACGGCACATTTTCTAAGAATATACAATGCAAGCATTTTTAGCATTTGTAGTTGCATAACTGGGGCGTCTGTTTCTGATTTTTTTCTTAAGTAGCATGTAACAGGTGAACTCCCAGATTTATGGGTGCTGCATTATAATTTATGGGGCCTCTGCTGATCTAAGCTTGATTCTTTATAGCTTTTAAATATTTTTTTAATTTTATTTTTTTATGATGTTAACACAGGTTTCCAAGAAACTACTGGGCAGAGGATATCTTAAAATAATATTCTTAAAATAATATTCTTAAAATTTATTCTTTTACAAAAATATTTAAACTTGTGACAAATTCTAGTCTATTCTGTAATTGCAAGAATAAGTATATCACGCCTAGCCACTACAGATTTAATTAATAGGATTAAACATTGTCTCAAATAATGTTATTTCTGAATAGTAGGAGAACATTCTAGAATCAATATGCATTTTTTTCTGGGTTACACAATCACACTGTTTTGCCTGAATTATCCTGAATTTTATTTTTGTTTGGTTTTGTTTTTCACAGAAAAGTAGGCAGTATAATGCAACTTTAGTCTGTCTTCTGTATTTTTCCATATCTTGGTGTCCTTCTATTTTTCATCAGAGATTTAGGAGCTGCCCAGCTAGTGCTTTTATTATACGCCATCACATTTTTCTTCCATTTCTTTGGTGCAAGATTAGATTACTATTACATTTGCAATATCCTTTGCAAAGTTTCATTACTGTGTCTGCAATGACAAACCACGGCTCGTCTGAGACTGTGAAGATTTTTCTTGAGCGTCTCCACCATCAGACTATGGTGTGTATGTCAGTTTTACCGAAAGCTTGGATAGGGTATCAGCTGTCATTGAATCTTGTCTAGATTTGTATTCTAGCTGTAAACCACACAACTGTGTGAAAACTAGCCTCTGCAATCTAGGAGCTGCATCTTCTAAATTCTTCCTCACGGCTGTTACTGGTGGCTTTGTTTCTGACAGTTTCTAATTTTCTGTACATAATAAAATCAATTATTTTGCACGTATATGCTAAAGCTAGAGGCTGTTTTTTGACTGTGCATGCTACAATTAGTTATGTAAATAGCAGCATATGCTACAAGTTTCCAGTGCTCACCCTGCCTTTATAGAAGTGTTGGCTCAGGCTCTGCTTCGAAGTTAGTTGGCAGAGGTGTTTGGTGCTCCGTGGCACAGGCTCCGAAGACAATGCTTTCTTCACCAGTTCCCTCTTGCGTTTCGTGTTTTAGTCTGTAGTACGTGTTTGTACACCAAAGCCACTACATGACTGGAATGCACTAGGGATTTTGGTAGCCAGACTTTTAAGCTTCCCAACACTTTTATTCATCCACATATAGAGGTATAGTGGTAATTGTAGGTGTACTATTGGACACCTCCTCTCTGCATACCTCAGTCAGTCTTCCCCCTATCCCACTTGGGTTATTTCTTTAAGACTGAACTTATTTTTCTGCCCAATGGTTTCTAACCCAGGCCTTTCAGGAGATTTCAGGGGTATATACTGGTATATAATTAAGTTACCTTAGTATTTATTCCCATGTGAAAACCTTATTCTTGCAATCTCTTCAATATCATCAAATATTTCTGTGTCGTTTTCCAAAATAATTCAGCTGCAGAGTGTAATCCAAAAGGTCGGTTGGTAAAATAGCAAATTCCAAGGGGTGTTTTAAAAGTGCTCACATGCAAATTGGTTTGGTTTAATCTTTTCCTAGAAGAGGAAGAGCTCTGGAAGAGCTCTCTGGAGCTCTGATCAAGCACCCGGTGTGGAGCAGCTTTTGGCACTTAGTTTTTCAGCAGGACTTCTGAATCTTAAACCACAAGCTTCCACAGTCTGAGTCAGAGAAACCAGACAGGTTTGTTAAAGCTTGTTACCTATTGCTTTTGTGCTAGCTCTCTGTTTAGGGGGACACACACATTCTTTAAAGATAATTTTGGTTAGGAGTTTTTTGTGTTGTGGCACCTACTAATGCATAGTATTTGTTGGAAATGCACGTTCCTCCAGAATTCACTAATAACGTTAACTTATCTCTTAAGATAACTCTGTGCTATTACTCTTGAGAATCATGTATTATTTTTATCTATGTGATAACACCTTACTGCCGAGGGCATACGATAGCAAAGCCGCAACGTAATAGTAAATAGGAGCTTAATGGCTGGCACGAGGTTGAATTTAGATGCTGTGAAAAGCCTCTGAAAAAAATAATTCAGACAAACCTCAAGGAGAATCCAAGACTCTAGTGTGGATTGACCAAAGACTACTTGGATATTTTGGAGGCTAGTTGATATTCTCATTTCTAGGGAGTAATTAGTTCAGAATCTGCTGGGTGCATAAGACTAAAAATAAAATATGCTGAGTGAATATGTGTCTTCACGGATGAGGAGAATTCCTAGGTCTAAGATGGCAAAATAATAACGTTCTTTTTCAGAAAAAGGAGGTGGCATAGTCTGAAATGTGGGAAAGAAAATCCTATAGCACAGTGTAATAGATATGCTGTGTTGGTAGAAACAGAACTGTGAAAGGAGAGACCAGTCATAGGTAGTACAAGCCACCATCTTCCACCAAAATCCTTCATCTGTTGTCTTCTACCAGGATTGTTAACAAGTGACTACATGTATAGGACCTTTTGTTTGAGAGAAGGACAAGGGTTACTCTTTGAGCTGGATGATTTTGAGTCCTGCATATTGCTAAATAGTGCATGCATTAGGCTCTTCTTTGGATACAGGGTTTTTTTAGCACATACCTTCTATTTTGTCATTCATAAAGTCTTTGTGTTTCTGAACGTGTATGGTGGCCCATGAAAGAGTAAATTTGGATGGCAATGTGACCTGTTGGTCTAATAGCAGCTGCTTTCATTACGATGCTGGTAACTATACTTCTTAAAAATAATTTTTTAGCACTTTATTCAACTTAAATTTATCTTTTAAAGCCCATTGCATTAAACATACGTAACCCCTATGCATGGGCAAATATTTAGAAACCAACTATAATTATGCTAATCATATTATTGATAAGGTAAATGATAAATGTAGAAGCGAGTAGGTTAATTTGGCCTGATCAATGGCTTAAAATTATGTTTTTGTAAGTATTTTTTTTCTTGGAAAGTAAATCTATTCCCCAAATGTATTTAAAATGTTAATAAACTATTAAATGAACAAGTAACACTATATTCAACATTTTTACACCATTTCTACAGTGGGTAAAATTGTAGTATAAAGTTGGTGTATACTCGATAACAATTTACATGTTTATTTTACCATCTGGTAAATGTGTAAACGATATTTTGAGAAGCACATTTCAAATTCACTTTAACAACTTATCCCCGACAATATGTATCCTATCTCATGTACTGACTGGAAGGATTTTGAAAACCTCTCAGAGAGAAATGCAGTAACAAAACATATTATTTTTTTTTGTGATGCTTAAGATCAAGCTTAGCATCAAGTTGGAGGTCTTTCACTGTTTGGGAAGGATTTTGGTACGTTAGTGGTGTCAAGGAGAGATTTCAGACTATTTTACACACCATGGTATAAAGATATCATATCATCTTCCCTAAAGAAACCATAGGGTGCATAGGTAGTAATAACAAAACAAATACAGTTTGCTATGTTGTTGTATAACTGTATTGTATCCTTTCCAGGGGGTTTGAATTTGCTATCTCTTGTGTCTAAATATGGGAAGCTCATTATTAGAAGTGTTACAATGAACCCCAAGTGGATTGCTTTTCTCATGTACTTGAACAGCACTTTGACACTGCAGCCTTCTGCCTTTTTATTTTAGTCTTCTGTTTATTGGTCTCTCTGGATTAAATTGCAAGCACTTTCTTAAATATAACAAACTAGAGAATATTCTGCTGCAGCTCAGCTTTTATTCACCCTTTCCTAGCTGTTACTAATCTTAGCCAGAAAAAAAAAAAGACTTCCTTTTCTCCTCCCCCAACCCCAATAAAATTTAAAAAACCCTGCCCTGAAAGCAAGTCTGCCTGAAGAACACCTCCACACTAATTACCATCTGGCCAATCTGCAAATGAGGTTTGAGAGCAGATTTCAAATGTAGGCTCCAGCTAGTCTGTGCTTTGTATTAGTCCATTAGTATTTATGAAGGGATTTGAAAGCGTTTAGGCAACTAGAGAGCAGGCAGGTACCTTAAGTTTTGGAAATCCAGTCAGGCATCTGTTTGTTCCTTCTAGGGTCTGAATGCCTTTGACCTGGTACCTGATCAGCAACGCCCCTCAACAGTTTGTGGCAGCTGGTTTTGCCTGAGTATGGACTTTATAATGGGCAATGGTCTTAAAATACCTTTCAAAATGCATCAGTGGAAAAAAAAAAGGGTATAAAATTATTTGTACAAATTCTAGTTAGCTCCTGTACCGAAGTTAATGGATTACAACATTCATTTCTTTTTGGTTATATGCTATTTCAGCACGTGGGGAGAAAACCTGCCTTAGTACCGAGTCAAATCCAGTACTGACCTTGAGTAATGGGAGAAACCTGTGAGCTGCTCTGATTTTATGTGTGCACCTGAAAACAGACTTTAGCCCAGTAATAATAATAAAAACAGGTTGTCATTAAACAGCAACTTTAAATTTAAAAAAAATATTTGTATTTTTGTGAGTTAATTCAGGACACTGCATTTAACATCATTGTTTTGTTTCATTTAGATATTAAATGCATTTTACTAATGGATTTCAGGTTTAGCAGCTATTTTCTCTTCCTCTTCCCTTACAGAGATTAGACAGGACCTTTCCTGTTTGTAAATCAGTACAATCAAAGATGATAAACTCTTAGCAGACTGTTTAAGAAATAGTTTTGCTTTTCACCTGTCTTCCCTTTCCTGATTTCTTGTTTTGTCTC
The DNA here is from genome assembly GCF_001431845.1 of Calidris pugnax. Taxonomy (NCBI): domain Eukaryota; kingdom Metazoa; phylum Chordata; class Aves; order Charadriiformes; family Scolopacidae; genus Calidris; species Calidris pugnax. Next base: position 4,501,989 of record NW_015090990.1, read on the forward strand.
AGCTCTGTGAAAAGTGCTGTCAACCTCATGTAAACAATAATTTACTATTTTGTTTTTAATGATAAAAAAAACCAGCACAGAAACCCTTTCAGCAAAAGAGTAGTAGTTGTTTAGGACACCTGCGGTTATAAAAGATCTTCCTACAGGAGCTAATTAGTTCACAGGTAAAACCCAAATTGAGAGCACCTGGGAACATGCAGAACTGAATCTGAGTTTTGTAGCACCAACAGCAGTTTCTAATAAGTACTGAAAATGTCTTTCTCTTTAGATTGGCTGCTGGTATCTATATTGCAGAAGCAGATGCTCAAGAAATTATTCAGAGGCTTTAAATGGTGTTTAATTGGAATCACCTGGAAAAAACAGGCAGTACTTGGAAAATCTGCCTGATAGACATCTGGGGAGACTTCCTGAAATGCTACAGGTTTGAAGGTAGGTAGTTAATACTCTAGGCCTTGAATACTGGATAGCGTTGCTTTTATTGTTTTGTATTAGAATTTTAATATAGCAATTTTTTGATGAAAAATAATTTTGTTCTGTAGCTGGTTACTGTCAGACATGGTGCTTGCCACCAGGAGTGAAAACACCAGGAAGGAGCCTGCCCCTTACCCCATGATCATGCTTATTGTGGTGGCTTCCAAGAAGGTCTCTTGGCTTGCAAAATGAATGCTCTTTCACTTTAAGTGAAAAATATCCAAGCCCACTTAAGAAAGATTAATAAAAAGTGACCTTTCAAAAAGTGAGTTAAAATGGTATATTTAGTTCTTTTATTGTTAATAACTGGTGCTCATTGGCCTCAGGAGCTTCCACCCTCCCCATGCTTTTCTGTGTGTCTGCTTATTTCCAAAAATTGTAAATATCAAACTATGTATTCAGAGTTCTAACTTTTTAAATAAAATTTTAAAATTAAATGTGACATTTTAATAGATTTTGATATTGACTAAAATGGACCCTTTAAAGTGACATATATACACAAATGGAGATTGATAAATTTATTTCAGACTACCATATGGAAAGGCTGATTACAAGGGCATGTGAAGCACAAAGCCAATTAAAGATACTCTTACTTCTTACTGTGGACCGTTGCCGCCTTCCCCATGTTCCCTGGAAGCTAAACTGAATAACATTTACAAAAAATATTAAGCTAAGGGTATCATCATAAATTCTCTCTTTATGTAGTTCTATTCTCTATTGACAGTCAGATTTGCATCAAAGAACATGACACCAGTGACTTGCTGGCAGCTTAAGTAATTGGGGAAAAAAGTGGTTATTCATACGGAAACAGGAGTTGGCTCATTACAGCCAATCACCTGAATAGCAAATGGTATGGCTGCCAATAGATGGAGAAAAAGGCAAGTCTAGTGGAAAATAGGAGCATTTAAAGGCCAAGAAAAGACATATGGTCTGACTATGCTTGCCTTATACGCCTGGAAATTATAAATTAAGCTACAATATAGCCCACCACCTTAATGTGAAAATTATCCATTTTTTCCCATCTTGGTTTTGAGAAATTTAGCAGATTTGGTTGGTAACACTGACTTTTGTATCGGCATTTAAGTTTTGTATAAAAATAATGGCTGAATTGATTGTTGTCTAATATTTGATTTTGTTATGGCCATAAATGATGTATTTTGAAATAAATTGTCTTTCACAGTAATAGCAGATGTGGATCTGTTCTGTCCTTTACAGATATTCATATTTTTGTGAGGGTAGGCAAGAGAAGAAAGCGAATCATTCTTGACAGCAACTTTTTATAAGGTAATCTTGTGATGATGATATGAAATGATTTGGGTCTTCAAGAACAGTACATACTTTAATGGATGTTTTATTTAGTGTTAGCTGTGGTCATAATTTTAATTTATTGGGCTAATGCTCTCCTTTAGTCTTTAAGGTATATTGCATTATTCCTGTAATACAACACAACTCCAAGTCCAAATTGGTCTGTAAGTTTCAAAAACGTTGGGCTTATTGAGGTGGCTACCTGACCACCTTTCAGGTCAGCATTACCTGACCACTAATGCTATCACCTTCTGGTAAAGCCTTAGTAAAAGTTGAGAATACAAAGTCCTAAAATGTGCTTGTACAGACACGTTTCACTTGAGAGACCAAGTTCTTGAATGTCTGAGGGCAGTCTGAGTCTTAAAAAGCTTTTATGTGTCCCCAAGACTGTGAAGGCTTATAGCCATTCTCTTCATGAGCTTTTTTTTTTTTTTTAAAATAGATTCCTTATTCTAAACCATCCCATGATATATAGTCATCTGGAGAACAGATGCTGAATTCTGCCCTTTCTTTAATGTTATGCTCTGAAACTCCCATGGTTTCTCTTTTGCAGTTAGAAATACTGATAAAATAACCAACATGGGACCCTGACATAAGCTTCCTCACTCTTACTTCTCCATTTCGTGTTCCTGAAAGAGTTACTAAAGCTATTATTTCTGGTTTGCATTTGTGGGCTCTGAAAATACAGCATATTTCACATATTCTAAAATTTCTGATTGCAGTTGAAAAAAAAAAAGGAATTTCTTTTTAGTCTGTAAATAATTTCTGTCTTCATTATAGTGCTATAGGAATGATGAAGCTTAAAATTTTGTTTTGAAGCAAATTTTGGATTTAATGGAGGAGCAGTGGATAGCAAAATGGTGTATTATAACTAGCATGCATTTAAAATTTGACATGTGATAGAAGTTGTGAAAACCATGGAATTTGGAGCTGCATAAAAATGTATATATGCTTATTTGATATGATTACATCTATAGAGTTTCTAATTGGATCCAGTGACATAGTATACTTGTAGTTCTTCCCCTACCCTCGCCAACGTTAGGTCCTTTCACAAGTACTTCTGTTCTCCTCTTTCTTTGCGGGTGAGTGACCTGCTGGCTTCATTTCCCTGTTTCAGTTCAGCACAGGCAAAATCAAATCATCCCAACTGGTGACCCTTCTGACAGGAAACTGCAGAAATGAAGTTACTTTATCCACTTTGAATCTGACACGTGTCCCACAGGGTTATTTTGGGATTTCTGAGGTGCAGGGCAGAGAGAAGTAAAAGTTTGCACAATTCTGAAAAAATGCTGCTAAGAAAAGTTCTTGTGAAAATATTGCTTTATTCTGGGATCATCTTGCATTTAAAGTAGTACAAACTTTTATTTCAAGAAGTTCCCTCTTGGTGACCTTTTTAATTCAGATACAAAAATCACCCCATAACTCTTCAATAAACCCTTACCAGGTAAGACCAGTCTAGGTAGAAGAGCCTTTCCCCTCCAGCATACACTGGCATTACTCATTTACTGTAGCTCCAATTAATGGTAGTAGAAGTTACACTTGTAAATTCCCCCACGCATTAATGAGCGAACAGACCCCCTCCATTTAGTTAACCATCTTCCAGTTACCTGGCAGTTTCCCCATCCCTTGTGAGATCTCAAATATTTAATTAAAGCCTTTCCTTTTTTTTTTTTTTTCCTTTTTTTTTTTCTCCCCCCACTCTCCTTCATTCAGTTTGTTGAGTTGTAATTCTTGTTGGCCTGATGCCTTGGCAACATTCAGCACTTCTAATTGCCTGTATAGTCTGGCCTAGTCATGGAGCCTTTTAACTTTCATTCAGGCTTCCAGCAATATCAGCCTCACTGGTCACAAGCTTCCCACTCAGGTTCCGTTCACAGCCCTTTCGCTGATTGCTTGTTATGTATTTAAAGAGCTCCATACTGTTTATTTCATTTCCTATTTGAGATAGTCTGTTTGCTTAATTTTTTTCTATGCTAATTTAATTTTAAACATATAGGGCTGTCTTCCTGGTCAAACAAGCCAGAATTTTGCATCCATATGTTACATTAAATAATAATAATACAACAAACAATAGTCAACACGTTCCACTTCTATAATGTCTACCATTCAACGATCTCAAAGCATTCTTATTTTACAAGTGGTAAAATGGTGTCAAGAGACATGAACTACTTGTTAAACATTATGTATGACATCTGTTACAGAGCCAGACATGGGATTGAGTAGCTTGGTTTTCACTAATAGCAGTCAGTCTAGTAATTGCAGGATGCTATAGGAATTATTAGGTTAAAATATGCTTCAACTGAATGGGCTGCACCCCTGTAGAGATATGTATTGTAGAGACTTTGTTCTCAGAATATCACCTTTGGTATATAAGGCACAGAACGAACAGTGGAATGCAATGGGTATTTATGTGGACCCTGTAAAGGTTAGTAACCCCGGTAATTATAATGTGTGTTGGCCTCAGAGTCATTATTATTAATCACAAATAGCCTTGTGCATTTTGCTTTCTGTATTATGACCTACATTAACATAATCTGAATCATATTTCAGTGTTAAACAGCATACAGAGGTTAGTTGAAAACGGTCACTACAATTTTGGGTTTTTAAGGTTGCCCGTGCCCAGCAGATAATCATGGCCGTAGGCTGTGAGGGCTACCAGGACCTCATCCATGACAAAGGTCACATTCCCTTGTATGATCACTGTGCAGGAGTCAGCAGCTGATCTCTTTAGTGCCTGCATTTGGCTTTTAGGATGTCAGTGCTTATATTTGTTGTTATTACATACTTAAAGGAAAATATTACATAGGTGTTTTCTTCTTCCCAAGGCCAGGCAGCAGAACGCAAGGGTGAAGAAGAACCAATGCGATTGTATCAATCCGAGGAAGTAAAAAGAGGAATTCACTGCTGGCTGGGGTAGGTGGTAAGCATTGTGAAATGATCTTTCATAGTTTTCAGGAATGAAATTAGCTTAATCCCTGTGGTAATACAAGGATTACTAGGGTCTGCATAGGAGTAACAAGGTGGACTGAAAAGCGAACAGCTGAGGTATGTGGAAGTACAAGGTTACACAATATCCTTGAAAGAAAAATCTTAAAATGGAATCTGGTTGTTTTCTGAAGAACAACTGAAACTGTGATCATGCCTGAAAAGCAGCAATATAAAAAACCAGTTTGCTACAAATACAGGATTTAATTTGTAAAATAAATGTATGTCCAATTATTTTTACTCTTTTCTTTGTTTGACCAGTATGTGTTCTGAGCTCAGTGTTATGCATAACTTGGTGCCCGTGGATGTGTTTGGGCTTCTCTTGGAAAAGGACTGTGTGGGCTTCTGAACAATAGTCTGCCAAGCAATGTATCATGAATCCTAATTGTTTTACAAAACAGTTGTTCTTTTTCTTCAGCAAATACTGTTGTATCCACATTATTAACATAGATATGTATAGTCGTTTTGAAAATCATTCTCGGTTTGAAGAATTCTAATGCTTCATCCAGTGATTATGCAAAAGTCTCATGTATAAGCAATGCCGATGTTACTGGAAGCGCCTCATACAGAGTCCAAATATAGCAGATCAAATCAAAACTGTGCTACATCTTAAGCAACTGTTGACCCATTTCCATATCAAATTGGTTTCTGTCATAGAAGACTTTGCTTTTTCTTTTAGAGATATTTACTTGTGCTGCACTAGCTCAAGTACAGTAACAGCACATTTTATTCTAAGGTCATGTAATAATCGGTCAATTGGTTTTCAACTTTGTTTATTAACAACTTTCTATTTAAGAGACTCTCATAATGAAAGGTTTGTTCCTGCTCTGTAATATGTGAATGTTCCATTGGCTCCTGTAAAATCAGTTGCCGTGATTCAGCACACGCAGGGAGCCGGTGCTAGGTGCTATGCCATGTGCAGGATGCCTACCAGTTGGCTTGATAAGCTCAGTCCTAAATATCTGACTTAAATAAACTGTGGGGAGGAAATTCTATTTTAAAGATTTCACTTTTTCCCTTGTTTATTCTACTTTTTTTTTTTTTTTTTTTTTCCTTTGGGGTGGGGGAACAGCAGAATTAGTAGACCGTGGTATATCAGTAAAATTTCAGAGATTGCTATAAATACCTAGAGTAGGAAGAAGGTGAGTTGTTAGCGGTGTAACTTGTTTGTGTCACTTTGTTAGAACATTAGCAGTATCTTAATATAGATTTCTTTTTTGGCTTCTAATGATACATTCGTTTCGCCGGGGAGGGGATGGGGAAAATGTGCTACTGCTGTTTTTCTGGCACGAGCTGCTGTTCCCCTCCGTGGCTGCCGGAGCCCCCATCCCGGGTGGCAGCGGTCCCTCCACTGGGGCTTGTCCCCCAGCCCGGCTCCAGCTGCTGCCGTGTTCGGCAGGGATGTGCCATTGTGTGTGAACGTTGGTGTAGGCGATGCCGCCGAATAGTAAATCCCAGATCCGTGTAATATTTTGAAACGGGGTTTATTTCTTGCCCGAAAGGTGTATAGCCCAGGCAGCAGGCCAGCTGGGACCGCAGCAGGCCTGCCAGCGCCTGTGCTCTAAATAAGCTGTTGTGTTGTATACTATCAAGCCATGCCTACGGAATTTAATTACATAACATCAACAATGGTTGAACATTTCGACTTCAAAATTTCAAACAAATTTGCTTTTTTGCCCAATGTCTGGTATTTGTTTTGCTTTTTATATGTGCTGTTATCTAAAATATAAGCATCCTTTATAGCATAAATGCTCCAGAAAATAATAATATTTGAAGAATAAATCTAATAGATTGCTTAGGTGATTTGGATACCTTGACTGCAGTTCTGTGTTGAGGTGATACGTTTTTTTGTCATCGGTGACTGTACAGACGAATCAAATGTACAAGAATATAATTTGTAAACAGTGTATTTGCACTTTTGCAGTCTTTCCTTTGAAAAGTGGGTTCTAGCCACTTGGGAGAGCAGTACTGTTAACATCAGAGTTTTCTGTAAAAGCTAAACCTCTTGTCTGAGGACATGGTTTTACATGCCACCTCCCAAAAGACGTTTCTGATCTCTGTTAGCAGAAGCTACTCTTTCCTCCCCAAACTGAAGATCTGTATGTCAAATATAGAAACAACAAACGTGTGGCTTTATGTTTCATGTCAAAGATGCTGCCTTTAGAAAGCACAACCATTTCCATTGCGATGCCAGGGCAGGATACAATGTTAGCTGGCAGGCATGGGAATCTTATCCTTTACAAGGTATGTCCTAGTGGCAGAACTAGCCTCATTCAACCCTGTGAGCAGGCAGCTTACAGCGTGCTCCAGCCACCCTGGAGCTCCTGGTCCTCAGTGGTGCTGAGCTCTGTGTTCTCCATCTCTGCATGTAGAGGACCTCCAGGAGCATGGGGTTGTTCAGGGACTGGTAGCCCATGAGACACGCTGCCTGAACTGACAATAATCTGTAATGGAACATTTTCACATCGCAGAATGCAGGTTTTTTGTAAATAGCATTTTTAATGGAGATAGTTTGTTTGAAGAAGTGAGAAAAGTCAAGTAATTTAGCTGATTCCCAGAGGGTTTCTTGCCAGCCTGGTACTCCAGCTTCTGCTTTTGGTAATAATTTTTAGTTACCATTCAATTTTTGGTAACCTGTGTATCAGAGTGTGTATCTCACAACTGGACAGTTTCAGATCCTCCCTGTCTTACTGATAACCCTCTGAAGGCTGATGGATGCAAGTTTCTTGTTGCCTTGCTCCTGTTAGAAGCCCAAAGAGCCTAATTTTTAGTTACCATTCAATTTTTGGTAACCTGTGTATCAGAGTGTGTATCTCACAACTGGACAGTTTCAGATCCTCCCTGTCTTACTGATAACCCTCTGAAGGCTGATGGATGCAAGTTTCTTGTTGCCTTGCTCCTGTTAGAAGCCCAAAGAGCTTGATGGGAACCCAAAAACCCTGAGGCTTTGAAGTTACTGTGCAAGTCAGGATTTACCATCTCCTGGTTTTTCAGAGTAAGTGGCCTATTATAACTCCCTCCACCACTGATTATCAGGCCTGTTTTAGCTATGAATGGCTGTGATTAATTAAATTGTTGAAACTGTAGTTTTACAATGCCAGAGAAGCAAAACCTGCTTTTGCAATAGTGTTTTAGGTTGTCTCTGGCTGCAGACTGTGAACGTGCTAGATATATTTGAGGATTTTATGGTAAATACTGGTGAAGGGAAGCCTGAATTTGGGCTTTGTTATCCAGCCTTTCATGGCTGTGAATTCCAAATCCATCTCAAAGGAGAGAAAGCAAAACAAACCCTTTCTTAAATCTAAGTGGTATTCTCCAGCTGGAATCCTGTTACACGTCATCAGATACAAATATTGTTTTTAGTGAACTCCTCAAATTGATGGCTTTTTTGAAATGTTCCACTGCACTTGGCAAAATGATAAAAAACCCATGTAATTGAAAATTTCTTTTGAATAAATAAAACATAGCTGCTATTAGCATTTAGCTTTGTATATGATAAAAACTATTTGTGTTCAGGTTTGGTGATGATGCAACTTTGAGTCATTCTTAAATCAGAGACATGGGTCTGAGTCACAGCTAAACAAGCCACATTTTTTTTTTTTCTTCGGGGATCTTCAGCCTGGCTTTGTTCAATGAAACTGAATATGCCACATTAGAGCACAAGCAGATGATTACCAACAATGTTTATTGATGCTACCACTAAGAGAAAATGGCAGACTGATATAAAATAAAGAGACTTAGCAGATGGGATATTGGCATTTGAATTGGTTAAAATAGATTACTGATTTTACCCCAAACCTGCCCTTTTATGAACACTACAGTATTGTTGCTTGTTGAATAACTATAAATCATATTTATTTCTATAAAATTATTTACCATTGCAGACCCAGACTATTTATTATTACATATGCAAATAATATTTTATCATCAGGGAAATCTAAAGTAGTTGTTCCTTGTTAGAGCTCCTGTCAGCACTGACTTTAGACATAAGGTGTTAGCATGGAAAGTTAGATTAAAAGAAACATTTATGGTTTCTGGGCATCCCCTCTCAATATAAAAACAGCAAAACCAGATCTGCAAACATAATTTGACAATTGGCTCTAATTGAAATCAATGGAAATTAGAAGCAATATCAAATAGCCTGCCTTCCACTAAACCCCCGTGCCTGAGAAGTGCTGAGAACTGCATGAACCTGAAGAGGGGTTCAGAAAGCCCATCTAAGGGCTAGAGCTGTGACCTGCCTCAAGTCTGCTCAGAACAAAATGCAGATGTAGAATAGGCCTAGGACAGGTGTAAGAACATAGTGGTGTTCAGGCTGAATCTGGCTCTAGGTGCCTCAATAAGGCTGCAAGGTCTTGGTCATGGTAACTCTTACAGACAGGCTAGCGTGAGGAGCCATGTGATGATTAATTAGTTCTTTGGTTTTAACACCTAGCATTTTGTTCTATGAGTACCCAGCAAGCTCTGCAGGGGCTGTCTTCATTATTGGTAACCCTTTATCTTTGGTGAAGGCATGTTCTTTACATGTAGGTCATCAGAACAGTCCTGACTCACCAATGTTTGCTCTGGTGACTTTTTGCACTGGATACAGTTCCTAATGTATTTGCATTAACAGTGACCCTTAGTATCCAGGATGATTCATCACAATTGCCAATGCATATTTATAGCAGCAAAAATTCATTCAGTGCTAGTCAAGGAAATCATGTGTGAATTTAAGTCCAGTTGGCAAGGTAGTACAGTATCTGAAATGTTGGCTGTGCAGCAGCTGTCATTCTATGCCAATCTATTCTATCATACAGTAAGCAGGTGGCTCACACATATTGTTTTTACTACATATCATTTTAATTTTGCAATGTCTCACTGAAATAGGAAATGTGTGCTACTGATTTCAATAAGATTTTCTTTATTGAAGCCAGGAGAGCATGTTAATAGCATGCAGCAATTTACAGTGTAGTTGGAGTAATACAGCAGCTGGTGAACTTGTTTATTCCCTATGGCTGTAGTTGTGTATCAGTCTTAAGTGTAGCTAATTATCTTCTATTCATTAGGGATTTTACATAAATTCAGGCAGAAAAGAGACTACAAGCCCCAAGCAGTGTGTGTTCCTTCAGCACCCTTTTGTGATGCTGTACTGCGGCAACCCGTCTCCTCTGGTAGGCACACGTTGTCCTCGGGCCAGCCGAGGGGGACTCTGTGCTCTTCTGTATTTCTGAGATTGGTGATTTTTTTTGAGGGCTTATCTGCCAAAGGAAATGTCTTTATTGTAATGTTGCATGCTAGTTGTTGCGTGTGATAATGATACCTTGATGTATTGTCAATAGCAGTTCTTGTGTTACAGCCCTTTGGTGTTTCTCTGCCCATCAGCGCTGGTGTCTGTGTGGGCCAGGTGGGGCTGGCAGGACAGGGAGTGACATTGTCCAACCATGGACAGCCTTAACATCCCCGTGCAAAATGTGGTCTCTGATTCTGGTATTTGAGGGTCTTCTTGGCTTGCTTGATTCTCAGTATATTTCTTAAGTTCACCTTATTCTGGTTGGGCAAACAAAATTTTCTTTCAGAATAAGCCATATCTCCTACTCAATTTTTGTTTCCATTTATGTTTGATTTGGTGTTTTGTGGGGGTTTTTTTTGTTTGTTTTTTATATTTTCTGACATTTATTGGCCTGGGAGGATGTCTTGCTTGGTCTAATTGTAACTCCTATTCATATTGTGGAAAGTTCTTAGTAGATACTTCTCTTTATGTGAATTACTGTCAATAGAACTGATAACGCATTAATTTTTTTTTTTTTTTTTGCCTTTGCGAGTTGTTTGTTTGCTTTTCACTTACAGAGGATGTTGATAGCAGAACTCTTATTTTGGCAAAGTGTTTCAAAAATGTATCCTCTGAGGGGGTTTTTACGTTAAAACAAACAGAACACCCACTCCAAAAATAACAAAAAATAATTAATGGTAATATGGAAGGAGAAGAGACAGAGTAAAGGAATATAGTATATGGGATTGCTTCTCATCCCTTAGGCTGTAATGTCTCTGAATTTAAGACCTGCATTTCAGTGAAGGTGAGGTTTTTCCCAGATGAGCCGAAAGGCAGTGATAACCTGCCTGACTTTTCCAACTAGTGTCTGTTCTCTTGTCCCGTTCTCTTTGTCCTTCTCTTACTTGCACATCTTTCCTGACTGTCTCTTCTTGTTCCTTCTGACTTTGTCTCATCTCCTATGCCCTGCAAACTTCTTTCACTGTCCCTTCCTCTCTGCTGTTGATTTCTTTATTTCTTATGGCCGTGACAGTTTACTAGTTCATGTGTCGTTTTATGCTGAATATCCATTTCCTCTGAAAACCTCTCTGTGACTTGTATGCTTTTCCAAAACAGAATTATTGAGGTTGAAGATGAGATGAAGTGAAGGATCAACATCATCCTCTCTTCTAAAATGTGACTAGTTTCCATGAATTAATAAAGTGTCGTTCCACTGCGTATCGCACTATTGGGTGCTCCGGTGCAGCAGCTCCCTGCAGTTGTGTCATTTGAACACTGAGTGGCACTAAAGCCCATGTCACTGACAGCACAAGGTATTCCAAAACAGGGTCTTTAACTCGGGAGGATGCAAACTACTAGATAACATATGAGAGGGTTTTTATATGGCTGGGAAGAGAGATTTTATAGATGCAAATCTGTAACCGGCATTACATATCTTTGACATGTTGCCTCTCCAGTTATTTTTGAGGAGTAATTTATCTGCGGTTTTGCTTCTGAAACCATTGAAGAAGAATTCTGACCGTGACATTGACTTTTTTTTTTTAAATTAATTGACTTCAATTCTTAGCCAAGCAGGTTCAATATATTAAAAGCAAGTTGTTCTTCTGGAAGTCCTACATCAACATGAACTTCGATAAAATTTCTTGGTTTGTTTAGCTCAGAGAAGCTGTAGACAAATGTCTCATGTTGTAAGTGCTATTGAACAACCTTGATGTCATTTCTAAAAATTATTTATAGGCAATAATTAATATTTTGTAATACCCCATTGTTCTGATGAAATTTTGTACAAAATTCCAAAGTTAGTTGAGGCTCGTCTCCTACTTATTCAAAAGGTACAGTTTGATCAGAGGATCTCAGTCTTCCTCTGAAGAAATGGCTCAGTCATATCTGCTTTTATTGTAGGAATGCTGTGTTTTGTGGCTAGTTCATGACCTGAACGTTACATTCAGTTTTCTTAAGAGTTCAAGATCATTTGTGTTTTACTTGAACAAAACACCTGGGACTTGACCTTAGGCAGCTACACTTTGTGTTTAACAATTTTTACTGGAGCTCAAGTCTGGGCCAGATTTGGCACGTTGCCCTTGTTTATCAAGCTGAGGACAAGACCGTGTACTTCCAGCTCTGACCTGAAATGCTGGAGGTGTAGCTGTAGTATGTGCTTAAAAGTGATACTCTGGAAAACCACTGATTTCAGGCACAGTGTGGTTGTCCCATTTCAAAGTGTGACTTAAATGCAGCAAACACATCAGGCAAATTAAACTAAATATAAAAATCACTTCCATTCCTCTACTTGCTTATTTTCAATCTTCTCCTATGACACTGCAGCCATTGGAATTTATTTAACCTTGGTGGACTAAATTAATTTCTTTGTTTCCCATAGAATCTGCTCTGGCTTTTAATGTTTTCTGGAGAGTGACAGGACACATGCTAGTATCAGCATCTCACTGTTTTTCTTACTTGATCAAATTTACTTCGATCATTGAATTGTGTATACAAGTGGCGTGTCCTATTTATTTAGTATGAGTGCATGAATCAGATTGTGCATTACTAATCAGAGTAGTACCTTGTTTCTCTTCACAGCTGGCAGATGGTTGTTAGGTACAGAAGGATTTTAAGTGGGCGGGGGGCGGTTTAGTGGCAAGCGTTACTTTTTGTCACCTTTCATCTGCACACTGTGGCACTGCCTCGCTTCTTCACACCACTTTGAGGCTGGTAAGAACTTCTTCCAGTTAAGTGAAACTGAGCCAGCTGGACATGGTCTGGCATCACTTGGAAAAGCTAGCAGTTTCCATAATGATCTACCTACACTTAGAGGGGGAAAAACCTTAACTTCATGTTCAAATGCAGCTTAAGGTGGAATTGTAATTATAAAAGGCTCCAGTGTCCTGAGCTGATTTTTGTCAGAGAAGGGTAAATAAGCTTAATCTACTGTGGAGTCTTTCAACTCTGTGGTTTGCATTAACTTTTTCACTGGCTCTGTATTTGAGGTATGGGAAGGTGAGACTTCACAATTTTGATAAAACTTACGCTCTTTTCCCCATCTCTGAACCTTTTCAGCAGTATGGAAAGGGCCTCCTGCAAGTTGACCACCTCTTTTGCAGTGTCTGGCCACTAGCTAGCAAGTATCATAAGCACAACCAGTACCAATATATTTTCTGTTGAAAACTCCCCATAATAGTGCCATGGAAGAAGAATAGTCAGTAACTTGATGCCTTGCATTCAAACACCACAAAAATGGTATGTTTTTGTTGCATTTTGCTGGGATGAAAGAGAGAACTATATAAATAAACTCCCATAGTAGTGCCATGGAAGAAGAATATGCATTCAAACACCACAAAGATGGCATGTTTTTGTTGCATTTTGATGGGATGAAAGAGAGAACTATATAAATAAACAAATAAATTCAATCTTGGCTGTATGGTCCCTGTTAAACAGGGAGTCTGGATCTTAGAGGGATGCCAGACAAGGTTCCTGTTTTCATGTTGCTCTCTAGATAAAATTTCCAGATCAGTTATGTATGATGGAAAAACTCATTTCTATGTTCCTATCGCACAGTGGTTATCAAGTTTCTATTCAAAATAGGGAATATTTTTTATCTTTACTTCTTTTGCAGTGGCAGATGAGAGTCACTGCAAGGACCCTTATGTCAAGTGTTCTGATGAACTCGTCAGGCCTCCTTCTGTGGTTACTCGACTGGCGTATTCTCATAGCTCTGTGTGTCACGCTTCAGATAATTCACCAATATATGGAGTTTCAGACAAATGTGGAATTGCCGTTTCACGTGACTCTACAACTCTGTGCTCTAAGACTTGTGGCTTTGCACAGTTAACAAAAGCTGTGCGAAATATGTTTTGCGGATTTGGACGAGCTGTACGTGTGATGTAATCACAATTGCTTTAAATGACCATAGATGGTGGCAGTATCCCTTGTGTCTCAGAAGTTCTTCATTTGGATACTGAATTCTTTCTTTCCTGGCAGCAAATTCTGAAAATTTGTTAATAGTAGGGAAATCTTCTTTACCTTACCTCTATTTAATATCTCCAAATAGGTATTTACTGTTCCACGTTGAATGTTCTTTTCATCCATAATCCAGCCTGGTGATACTTTGTCATTCCTGAATAGTTCTGCCTGGAAAATGGGTAATTTATTACAGACATTTCACAAGGAAGAGAAAAATGTCTTCTATTAAACTGTTTTTTACTACCTCTAGGCATTAAATCATGCTCTTTTCTGATCAATGGTAGCCTTGTGATTTGGACAAACAGCAGCAATCAGCTAAGGTGAAAATGTACTCCTGTCACCTGGGGACTTGTTCATGAGCTAAAAAGAAATGGCAGAACTTGTGACAATATTGCTTGCAAGGATATCTTGGACTAGATTTCCCTTTGAGATACAGGCTTTTTCCTTTTTCTTTACTGGAAGATCTGTTTAAAGTGTTAAATACAATATTAATAATTATATATAATCGCATCCTTACAATTTTTCTCATCACAGGGAAATGGTGACGTTTCCATGCTGAATTTGTTAAATCTTCTTTCAATAATTTTTAAAATTTTTGAAGGAAGCTGACCTACAGAATCATATGGTGTGATCATTTTGTTTGCTCCTTTTGAATGATCTGAAAACATAAAGCATCCTGGAAGGTCTTACAGGGGGATGCCCCTCAGTTATGTTCAGCATATCTTACATCTGTTAGGCTATCATAGTCGTTACTGGGCAAATGGAAGTTAAGACTCTCAGTACTACCAGTTCCTCCAGAGGTGGACAGCTGTTAAACAAACTTGCAGTGTACTTGGTGCTTCCACAGTTCTGCTGCCAGCATCTTAATATTTTAGGCTGCGATTTGAATGTGTGCGCTGCAACAACAGAAATATAGTTATATTCTCTGAAATAACACCAAGAGATATAATCAAATATAAATTATCTCTAATGCTAGGAGCATTGACATACAAAAAAAAAGTGCTCTTTCCCCTAAACAGGTTAACCTTCTGCCAACCCTAAATACCATTCAAGTGACATAACATATTCCAGTTGTGTAGTTGTAGCTTGGCCTGAGGATGTGAGAGAAACAGAAGTCTATATGGAGAGGAAACACTTCTCGTAGTGTGGTGGGAAAAAATGGTTATGCTTCTGAACTTGTAATCTTTCCATTGGATCTAGCAAGAGGCAGCAAAATTCAAGCAAAATCAGGTTTTACAAAAAAGGTACAGGTATGATGCCAGATATTTCAGATGTGAATTTCTTGTAGCTGAGACCTGTAGCGTTATTCTGAGACCACTGGTTCTTGGCATAGGGCAGAGCAATTTGTTCTCATGAGAAGGCTCTGGCCTCTACACACTTTCCAGTCTCTCTGTTTTGAGTGCTTCATGGGCTACCTGGGACAAGCCCTTAGCTCTTGGTGTCCCACTTGTCTCAGCGGCAGCACACCACGGCTTCCCCATGTCATAATTTTCTCTTTGTGGGGACCAGGGCACTGGGGGAGAAATGGCACAATGGGCTTGTTTTGATACGGATATGTCAGAGTGGGAACCATGGGAAACGAGAAGCACTTTGGTCCTTTAGGCAGTTTAGATGTTAGTGTCCCACAGCCTAAGTTGTTAGAGATGCTGAGCACAGTTTATGACATAATTCTGATTAAAACCAGTCCATCACTGTTTTCAAGACATGCAACCTGATGCCAACGTCAAACTATGCAGCACTGCCCTGGGTACATTTCCAGCAGTGCAGTTCAGTGTGATATTTATGCTTGATGGAAGTTTCAGGTGATCCTGTTAACCTCACACTTTCACTCTAATATGTCTTCATGCGTGCAGTGACAGCATTAGAGGAATTCTGGAAGCTTTGGCAGCTTCTGGTCCTGCCAGAAGATGGTAACATATTTTACCTGTGTTAACGCATAAGCTGTGTTTTTTAGGAACAGGCAATGATTCCTCAGACCAGAGCGCTGGTACAGGCGTTGCTGGGTGTAATGCAATGGCTAGGGAGTGAGTTTACATCTGTGTCCTTACACTTACAAACCTACCAATAATGCAGTAATGGCGAAGAGATTACATGTACTAAATGGCCTGTGTGTCTTTTTTTTAATCTCTTAATGGGCTTAAAGACCCTATAAATAGATGAGATACAGAAACCCCATGCTCACTGTCTTAGAGATCCACAGGCATGCAGATAAGATTTTTCGAGAAATCTTATCAGAGTTCTCTACTGCTCTGGTAAGAGTTTTTACAAATCATCTTATCTATGCATTTAATGTTACAAAAATAATCCCTGTAATATTGTCATATTAGTACTTCTCAGGTTTCTCTTTATATCTGGAATTTTAATCTTATGTTTTTTCACCTTGAGGAGGAAAGTATAATTGTATTTGAGCTTAATTTTTGCTTCTTTTCCCAAGCGAAAGTTTTGAGCTCAGTTCTGTGGTTGGTATGTTTAACTTAGGTCAAAATTGGATAAAAAGTGGAGTTTGGGCTTTATGCTGATATTTACTCTGTAAATCATCTCTCTCTTTCATGTGTAACGCAAGGCACCTTGGGGGCTGCTATGACAGTGTTAGATGTGTCAGTTGTGGCTGTTGGTATCTGAGCAATTTGTGTGAAATCCTTTTGAAGGCACTGGAGAGGAACAGGTACTGTTAGATCATGATTCACCTTAAATGTTTACCTTAGGGTGAGATGAATTATAGCTGAGAAATGCCTTTTTCCCCTCTATAAACTATAAAATGAGTCTAGATTGCTCATAGAAATTTAGGATGTCAATTCTCTAAGTATGTAATTTGAAAAGACTCCTAAGGGCACTGGGGGACCCAAACCGGAGCGATGTTATTTCAGATGTGGCTTTGTGAGCGCTGAGCAGAGGCGAATAATCACATCATTGTACCTTCTGGCTGTGACCTTGCTAATTCAGCCCATAAAGTTGACCCATCCCAGGACTCTGCACTTCTTGTTAAACTTCATGAGGTTTCTGTCAGCCCACTCCCATTTTTTTGAGGTCCCCTTGAATGGCTGCTCCAGTGTATCAACAACTTGCCCCAGCAGGGTGCTGCTCACATGCTTCAGGAGGACTCATTTTGTCCTGTCATCTAGGTCATCAGTGTTAAACACTTGAGGCATTAGACAGGATCATCCCCAGAATTGACTGACTGGAGGTGGGCACCGCTTGCAGCTGGCTGCAATTAGTTTTTGAACCACTGACCACTAGCCTCCAGGTCAAAAGGACCAGCCAGCTTTTCACTGACTTTGTGTTTCACCCATTCAGTTCATCACACCTCCCCAGCTTCTCTGCAAGAGTGCTATGAGGGACTGCATTGAAAGCCTTGCTGATGTCAAGGTAGATGACAGTGCTTTCCCTCCCCTTGCCGACAAATAGAATCATATCATAGAATCATTTAGATTGGAAGAGACCTTAAATATCATCTAGTTCCAACCCCCCTGCCATGGCCAGGGATACCTCCCACTAGACCTTGTCGCTCAAAGCCCCATCCAGCCTAGTCTTGAGCTTGAATCTTCCAGGGATTAGGCCTCAACAACTTCCCTGAGAAACCTGTTCCACTGCCTCACCATCCTCACAGTGAAAAATTTCTTCCTAATATCTAATCTAAATCTACTCTCTTCCAGTTTGAAGCCATTACTCCTCATCCTACCACTAAATGCCCTTGTAAAAAGTCCCTCTCCATCTTTCTTGTAGGTACCCTTCAGAGGGACATTTCATTTTGGAAGGCAATCAGGTTGGTTAGGCCCAACATGTTGGGTTTAGTTCTGAGCTGTAGGACAAATGCTTTGAATCGTTGTTGCAGCTTACACAATATATTTCACCAACAGTTGTGTATTTGGATCCCCAATATATTTTTTTTATACTATTGTCACTATTATCAAATATAATGAAACAGGGCTCTACCACATACTGGGTAGTCTTCCTAAGGGAAATCTAATGTGGTGAAATTCTTACAAAACCAAGGAATTGTTATTGTTGACTTCACTGAGGCCACAATGCTTACAATGAACACTTCTCATGTTGTAGGATGTCTAAAGTATTTGTTATAAAAATCTTGTGTATGGCAAGAAGGCTGCTCAGGCTGGAAGGAGTATGTGATTAGAAAATACAGTAAGAGTTGTGTTTGTCCATTTTTGTTTGGTATCTCTGCCTATGCTCCCAGAGGAGGTGAAAGTAATCACATCTGCTAGAAGATTTCCATGACACTAGGTCCAGGATCCCACCAAAGGTGATGGTTAGAGAAGGGAGCTAGCTTGCTAACTTCATAAATTATCCGTAGTACTGGTTTGAGGAACTTCAGTGTTGCATACAATCTAAAGTGGGATTTTTATTGCAATATTTGACAATTTAGTCCCTTGGTTTTCAAAATTTCAATTAAGAAATGACTTCTGGTGGGGTTTATTTTCCTCCTCCTTTAGATTTGACCTGTGTTGAATGACCTTTGTATTATGAAAACTTGAGGAGGAGGTGGGTGTTTTTTCTGCCAGAAGTAATTGATTTAGCCAAAGTGGTGTTGCAAACAAACCCCTGGGTTGCCTGCCAATCGAGACAAGGTTGAGAATCCCAGCAGTTGGGATAATGCTTCTTACCCAAGCTGTAATGAGAAAAATGGATTTTTCTTTTGTCCAACAATACTTCCCCCCCTCTGGTGGGGACGGTTCAGTGTCTGACAAGGGGAATATATTGCAAAGTTACTTAATAATTTGGGAAAATACTGTATTAGTACATAAGGTTCTAAGCTCACCAGTGATATAATCAGAAATAAAACACGTTTCCTGAGTTTCAGTCTAATCTTCTACACCAGGGTGAAAAAGTACCTACCTACCTTCCTTAATGCGTGGCCAGCCTACAAAAGCTTCATGCCATCAGCCCTTTGATTAAACGGGAGTTTAGTTCATTCATCAACACTGCAAGGATACAAAAATTTATTCAGGCTTTAATTGTTTTCTGTATGGAAGCACTTATCATACTGACTTCTTTTTAATGTGTCAGGAAAAACATAATTGGTACAAACTTGAAAAGATAAAAATTTTGAGGTGAGACTTATTGCCACAAAAGTTGATAGTGGAATTTCCATGGGCTCCATAGATTCTAGACTGCATCTTTTGGTTGGTGTGGTTAGGCTTGCCTGGGTTTATATCAACTTAAGTGCATCCTACAGAAATATTTTCTTTCATTGTTTCCTTTTTCCTGATACTTGGAAATTAATTTGTGGTTTTACTTGAAATGCAAATACCAGTAAAAGGTTGCAAATAAACCATCTTTTAAAGGTCTCTCTTTATTAAAGGAATATTTTTCAGATTAATTTGCACTAATCCTAGTCCTCTCATTGTCCGGTTTGAATATTGTGTGAAATTGTTCACTCTGCTACTAAAAACTGCTGGCAGCCTTGTGAATGCATTTTATTTTTTGAATTATTTGAGAGCACCAGAGAGAAATAAAGGACTGAATTAAGTAGACTTCAAAAATTTCTACTATCGGGACACTTTAAAATGTGTACGCAGTTCTTTTGTTTAGTTTTGTAACTAACAAAGCCTAGCTCTGAATATCTGATGAATTTTTGAGAACTGGGTCTCAACCACAAGAGTCAAATTGGGTACCTTTTGTGCTGAAACTGCAAATATAGAGTTTACTCTTGTGTACAGAAGCTGTTAAGTGTGCTTTTGGTGTGAATCTCATTGTTAATTCCAAGCTAATGCGATTTTGGATGAAGTAGTGGAGACCCTGGCTTGGGACCATGATAAGTTAAAGGAAGCAAGTCATCCTAGGTGTATGTGTTAGGAAGGGTGAGAAGAGCCCATACTTGGGACTGTCTGAAGAGGTGATGACTATGATATCACATTAACTAAATACTGTTCTGGTATTCCTTTCATATGCAATCTTAACTTTCTAGCTGGCTGAGACAAAGCCAAATACCTGTGTAAATGCCCTGTCCAAATCTAACAGCTCAGGTGTGATGCTGTGCAAACTCTGTACTGCTTCAGGGACCCATGTGGCTTGGGTGCAGATTAGTCTAGTTCTCATGGCTTAGTGCTTCTGTTTCTGGGATTAACACAGATAGCTTTGGCATCTTAGATCTATGTGCAGAATATTACTGTTCATAAATTGTACACATCTCGAAGCATAATTCTTTTTATAGTTACATGAGTGCCTATGGAATAGCTATTGGCTGAAGTTTTTTGCCTTTTGCTCAATCACAGTAAAGTCCTGTGATCCTTGTGGTCTGTTATAGAGGCTGGTAGACCCCCTGCTGAAGTGCTTATAGTCTGAGGCAAGTGACAGACAAAGGACATGATTAGGATTTAAAAGGTGAAAGTAAGTACATGCACTTCATAATACTTACTTTAGTATGTATTTGCAAACTTGAAAAATTGCAAACAAATAAAACCACAGCCATCCTCATCCATCCTTCCCAGTAACTGTCATCTGACCCTGTAGATGCCCTTGTTAGGAACTCTCCTTGTGGCGCAATGCTTAAGGGAATGATCGTGTTCCATGAAGTGAAAAACAGGATGATCCAGAGGTCAAAGGCATATAGTCTGGCTTCTGAATGCTGCATTGTTAAGGAAAGTTTTGGAATAGCGTGGTGTTCCTGTACAAATTTGAATAGGTCAGAGCAGCTATGACACTGGTGCAAAGTCTTCTCTTGCAGTAAGGAAGGGAAAAGATTAGAAAAGGCCAAAGCCCAGCTAGAACTTGACCTGGTCCTGGATGTTAAAAACAATAAAAAGAATTTCTATAAATATATTAATAGCAAGAGCAGGACTCAGGAGAGCCTCCATTCTTTATTGGATATGGGAGGTAACGTAGTGACAGAGGATGAGGAGAAAGCTGAGGTACTGAATGCCTTCTTTGCCTCAGTCTTTAGTAGTGGAGTAGGGTGTCCCCCGGGTACCCAGGCCTCTGAGCCAGCAGATAGGGGTGGGGAGCAGAATGAAGCCCCCGTAATCCAAAGGGAGGTGGTGAGGGACTTGCTCCAAAACCTAGACACAAACAAGTCTATGGGCCCAGATGAGATCCACCCGAGGGTACTAAGAGAGCTGGCGGAAGTGGTTGCGAAGCTGCTCTCCATCATTTACCAGCAGTCCTGGCAAACTGGGGGGGTCACAGCTGACTGGTGTCTAGCAAATGTGATGCCCATCCACAAGAAGGGTCGGAAGGATGATCCAGGGAACTCCAGGCTTGTCAGTCTGACCTCGGTGCCTGGGAAGGTCATGGAACAGATCATCCTGAGTGCCATCATGCAGTGCATGAAGGACACCCAGGTGATCAGGCTCAGCCAGCACGGATTCATGAGGGGCAGGTCCTGCTTGACAAACCTGATCTCCTTCTATGATAAAGTGACCTGCTTGGTGGATGAAGGAAAGGCTGTGGATGTTGTTTACCTGGACTTTAGCAAGGCCTTTGATACGTTCTCCCACAGTATCCTCCTGGAGAAACTGGCTGCCCATGGCTTAGATGGGTATACTCTGCACTGGGTTAAAAACTGGCTGGAGGGCCAGGCCCAGAGAGTGGTGGTGAATGGAGTCAAATCCAGTTGGCGCCGGTCACAAGTGGTGTCCCACAGGGCTCGGTACTGGGACCTGTTCTCTTTAACATCTTTATCAATGATCTGGACGAGGGGATCGAGTGTACCGTCGGTAAGTTCGCAGACGACGCCAAGCTGGGTGGCAGTGTTGATCTGCTGGAGGGTAGAAAGGCCTTGCAGAGGGATCTGGACAGGCTGAATTGATGGGCTGAGACCAATGGGATGAGTTTCAATAAGGCCAAGTGCCGGGTCCTGCACTTGGGTCACAACAACCCCAGGCAGTGCTACGGGCTTGGGGCAGAGAGGCTGGAGCTGCCTGGCAGAAAAGGACCCGGGGGTGTTGGTCGACTGTCGGCTGAACATGAGCCAGCAGTGTGCCCAGGTGGCCAAGAAGGCCAATGGTATCCTGGCCTGTATCAGGAACAGTGTGGTGAGTAGGACCCGAGAGGTGATCATCACCCTGTACTCGGCACTGGTGAGACCCCACCTCGAGTGCTGTGTCCAGTTTTGGGCCCCTTACCACAAAAAAGACATTGAGGTGCTGGAGCGGGTCCAGAGAAGGGCAACGAAGCTGGTGAGGGGTCTGGAGAGTAAGTCTTATGAGGAGAGGCTGAGGGAGCTGGGATTGTTCAGTCTGGGGAAGAGGAGGCTGAGGGGAGACCTTATCACTCTTTACGACTACCTGAAAGGAGGGTGTAGAGAGGCAGGGGTAGGTCTCTTCTCCAAAGTTACAGGTGATAGGACAAGAGGAAACGGCCTCAAGTTGCACCAGGGAATGTTCAGGTTGGATGTCAGGAAAAATTTCTTCACAGAAAGGGTTATCAGCCATTGGAATGGACTGCCCAGGGAAGTGGTTGAGGCACCATCCCTGGAGGTGTTCAAAAGACAGGTTGATGTAGTGCTTGGAGATATGGTTTAGTGTTGGTTGGTGGTGTGTAGGTATGGTGGTGGTGGTTTTGTTTTGTTTTTTATGGTTGGACTAGATGATCTTAAAGGTCCCTTTCAACCTAGGTGATTCTATGATTCTCTCCAGATTGGCCAAGACTATCTGGAAATAGAGACAAAGAATTTGCCTAACTCTCTTTGTAATCAGTTTTTTGTA
>NW_015090990.1:4525226-4531499 GCF_001431845.1 Calidris pugnax
GGGGGTGTTGGTCGACTGTCGGCTGAACATGAGCCAGCAGTGTGCCCAGGTGGCCAAGAAGGCCAATGGTATCCTGGCCTGTATCAGGAACAGTGTGGTGAGTAGGACCCGAGAGGTGATCATCACCCTGTACTCGGCACTGGTGAGACCCCACCTCGAGTGCTGTGTCCAGTTTTGGGCCCCTTACCACAAAAAAGACATTGAGGTGCTGGAGCGGGTCCAGAGAAGGGCAACGAAGCTGGTGAGGGGTCTGGAGAGTAAGTCTTATGAGGAGAGGCTGAGGGAGCTGGGATTGTTCAGTCTGGGGAAGAGGAGGCTGAGGGGAGACCTTATCACTCTTTACGACTACCTGAAAGGAGGGTGTAGAGAGGCAGGGGTAGGTCTCTTCTCCAAAGTTACAGGTGATAGGACAAGAGGAAACGGCCTCAAGTTGCACCAGGGAATGTTCAGGTTGGATGTCAGGAAAAATTTCTTCACAGAAAGGGTTATCAGCCATTGGAATGGACTGCCCAGGGAAGTGGTTGAGGCACCATCCCTGGAGGTGTTCAAAAGACAGGTTGATGTAGTGCTTGGAGATATGGTTTAGTGTTGGTTGGTGGTGTGTAGGTATGGTGGTGGTGGTTTTGTTTTGTTTTTTATGGTTGGACTAGATGATCTTAAAGGTCCCTTTCAGCCTAGGAAATTCCGTGATTCTGTAGAATTAGAAGCACAATAGAGGAAGAGAAATATTAACACAGTACCTACCCATATAAAGAAAATGTTCCTAATGTTAGAGGACTTTGTGGCCTGGAAATAAGAGATGTAGTAAGATCCAACGACTTGAGGCTCAAACTAGAAAAGTGTCTTACATCTGTAAGATGCATGTTTAGTTATAGTTTGTTGTTAGAATAACCGAGAAGGAAACAGTATATTATCCCCTTCTTGCAGGTTTTAAATTAAGATAGCTTAACCTTTTTGAAGGATTATTTAGGTCAGTGACTAATCAGAGCCTGATTCAACATATTTTATTTAGAAAGTTCTGTTAAATGGATTATATGTCTGAGGAATTTAACTTGAAAAATAACCCTAGAAAGGGTAACTATCTTAATTAGCAAGCTAATGTACTGATTAATTTTATGTATTATTTTATTAGGTAAAGAGTCTTTAACAACTCTTAATTTTTTTTTTTTAGATTAAAAATCATATTGCCTGATATTAACTTAGCAAATAGCAAAAATCAAAGGCCCATCTTAGAATCTCATAAAATTAATAACCTTTTATAAATTATCCATTTTGGAGAAAATTAAGGAAGTAGCAAATATTTGGTGCTCTTTACTAACACAGATTGTCTCACTGTGTTACAGGAGTTGTAGGATTGGGCTTGTGGACACAGACATATTTCATTGGCATTACTTTTTTTTGGCTGAAGAATTTGAGAAGTTGTATTAGTGAGACAATTATTAGAATACTTTTTGCAGTTTTGATGCCAATAGAAAAAAAGAGATTAGGTTGCAATCGAAGAATACATCCCAATCAGCACTGAACATTTTTGGATCATAATTCAAATGAATTAACTTAGAGTCAAATAATTTCAGACAGAGTATATTAGCAGAAGAAAGAGCCATTACCGCTTTCCAATGAAATGAGAAACATAACTGAGTACCACCTGTCACAAAGGCAGTACAATGATCCAGATGGTTATTTATTTTCAGATAGGGAGGAAGAATGGAGTGAGGAAAAACTGCTGCCAGAATTTATGGTTGGTTTTTTTCCCTCCTCTTTGTTACCTTTTTGTCAGTATAGTTTCTCTAATTACATCAAAAAAGAAATCCTAGAAATAGGTTGTATCGATGGGATGTTCCTTTTGATATCTAAAAGTAGTTCACTTTTTTTTCAGTAGCATGAAATGCAGTTTGAGATGTGTACCCATAACTATTTCATCTTGTACGATCAACAAGACAAAAATAGAATGAAAAGGATTTTGGCTGCTTGGTAGTGATTTCTTTTCCCCCTGAAGCTTAGAAATTAATTTGCAATTTTATTTGAAACAGAAATACCTGTGAGAAGCTGAAAATAACCTGCAATTTTAAAAAAAGCTTTCACTTAACTGAAGAAATAATTTTATGATAAATATGTACAATATGAGCATTTGAACTCACGTGTATTGTGCTTACGTTATATTTACAAGTGTATTTGAGGCTTGAGATTAGACAGGAATCAAGAGAAAGCAAACTGATCTAACCCTAGTCCTTTCTGATTTTGAATATTGTGTTGAAACTGCTCACCACGCTGCTAAAATCTACTGGCAACCTTGCAACAAGGCAACCTTGTCAGGTCTGACAGAGTGCAGGTTCTTTCTGGAATTAAGAATACGGTGGGAATATTGGACATGGATATAAATGAGTGAATTGGGTTTCAAGCATATTTCTACTATGGGGACATCTTAAAGTAAGTTGTTCTTGTGTTCAGTTTTGTAACTAACAACTATGTGGAAATCAAAAGTTCACTCTTGCTTAGTAGCAATTCCCCCCCTCCATCCTGGTAGAGTAACATATTTTATGGCTAAACTGGGAGAAGAGCCAATACACCCAGGACGTCTTCCTAGACCAGGAATTGTATTCAGAAAAACGGTTTAAATAAAGCATTTCTTTTAAATTATAGCTAAATTTTCATCACAAAATGAAAACTGACAGAAAGGCATGACAGTAAAAATGGAAGTGGTACTGGGCCAATAAGTGATACTAGGCTTCTGTGACAGATTTTATGCATATATAAAAATATACATATACAAATAGCATTGCTTATTTCTATCAAAATATCTTCTTGGGACTTAGGTGGAGGAAGGACCTGCCACTCTTCATAATTAGGAAGATAAATTGGATATAAAACCAGAACTTTTATTCCAAAGACATAATAAGAGAAGTATTGCAAGACCTCTCATGAGCTTGAACTCTGTGATTTTTAGGCCCTCGTTTTGGAGCTGCATCTTGTCACAAACCTTTTTTTTGCATATACAGAGCTATGTCAGTGATGTTCAAGCCAGTGGGAATTATTTACATCCCTGACTGTTTTTATGTCCCAGAGAGATAGGTAGGTATGTGCCATACGCCTCCAAAAGCTATGCTATTTACCTCCAGAGTACTTTGAGAATGGTCTGAGCCCTCTGAAAGTATTTTCCCTTATATATAATGCATACCCCTTGGGAACAGATTTTGAGGAATGAAACCTCTGTTCAGTGGTGTTTAAAAACATTGACCATGATTGAGGAGAACATCTGAGTTACTGGCTTGCTGCAGGCCAAAAGTGTAAGAGGCAATTTTAGGAAAGAGAAGAATAAAAGTCAACTTTCACTGTCTTTATTCTGAAAGATGACAGCAGGCAGGGATCAGGTCAGTTTCTGACCTAAATTCAGAACATTATTGAACAAGAAAAATATTTCCCCTATTTCCCATTGAAGTTTGCTTTAGGAGCTTTATCATTGTAAAACTAAATGTAGAAGCACTTTCTATTTCATTTATGTAAGGCACTAGAAATATATATAAAGACATAATTAAAGTCTGATGTAAATATATCAAGAAAGTATTCATTTCAGAACCATACCCTAGGTATTCTTAAAATCTTAAAACTTCAGTGTGTCTGCATGTTTTGATTTCACATCTACTCTTCTTGTGTTCAAGTTTCTCCAATTATTGGTGACTTGAGAACCTCCTCTTATTTTTTTCCTTAATCTTCATGTACAAAAGCTTGAAAATTGCCTATTGGTATACTGAAAGTTCAAATTTGATACTAAAGCCTACTTCATGTCATTATTCTAAAGCTAATACTTTTGGGATGAGAAATAGCATTACTACTGTAACAGAGTAATACTGCAAACCAGAAAATTGCTGGATACGCCTGGGAATATGGATCACATCAGATGCAATAGTGAAAGGAGCCAACTTGAAGAAAGGGAAAACAGAATTCAAATTCAATTATAAAGCAATTAGAGAATAAATACATTACTTTCTCTTTATTTTCTCTTTGGTGTGATATATTGCTAGGATGTTACAAAAAAAAAATTAGTATCTTAGTTATGTTTAATTAAAAATAAAGCTTTCAGTTAAGTGCTTCATGTTCTTCCACTTTTGTATTTGGGAAAACCTTTGGCTTTGGAGGTTTTGGCTTCAACATTTTGGATCTTCATATTAAAGCATGTTTGTCATAGCCATCAAAAGAATGACTTGCACTTTGACTTTGGATATTAATTTGTGGCTTTGTAGCTATGGAGATGTGTGATGTTTTTGTGTGAGTGGAGCAGGATGATACAGAATTATTTGGGGAGGTTTGTTGTTTAACAGGTTTTTTCCATATTTCATGTATTATTCAGTAATGGCGAGCTCCTAACTCTAAAACACTCTGACAAAGAGTCTTTGCAAAACCAATTACGTGACTGAGTCTAATTCTCTTTTGAAGGCCCATTCAGTAACTCATTTGTAGCTCGTGCAAATGGTGCTCATGGTCTTGATCCTGTATTCCAATGGTGAAATGTTGGGGAACACCCTCATGTACACAATAAGCTGACACTCTTCCTCATGGTCTTTGTAAAGTCTGATTTGTTCTTTGTCTTTGCTTTTAGATATATGTGTGTGAATTAATGTGTTTTGGGGAAATCTTTTGGGGGGTGAAAGATGTGGAAATGCCATTGAGCTTCATTTATTGCAGTAGCTTATTAAAAAATGCTCTGGGATAAGCTTAAGATATTTAGGCAGAGAAGTCTCAGGATGCTTATACTAATTTACATTGAAATAGCTGCCTGTACCCTGAAGGTTTTGGTCTTCCTCTTTCACAAGTGGTATATTCACTTGAAGTCTTTTTAAAGAAGGGAAATCACTTTTAAACACATTCCTTTCCCAGCTTCATCATGACTTTTATAGATTAATTATAAGCTCCTGCAAATAGGGTATTACTGTGCAAATGCTGACACAGCCTTACCTCTAGTCACCTGAATGGTCTCCTATGTTAATTACTGTAGGTCAGTAATCATGTTATAAAAATATGCAGCTGGCTTCTGTCCCAGAATCTGGACCACAGTGTTGTTTGCCTTTCTGTACAGTGTTACATGTATGTATCACTTTGTACCAAGACCAAATTCTCAGCTGTGACTCGGGAAAACAGCCACCTTCTTTGTCAGAACCAGCTTTGACTCCCCTTTCCTTTATGCTCCCTCCTCAGCTCTGTCTCGCTTGGCAGATGTACAAATAAATCAACCTGGGAGATCTTTAGGAGACTTGAAGAACATGCCTCATGGTAGATGAAATTAAATCAGATTTAGCGAAACTATTTATTGATCTACTTCTAGACTGCAAAGGATATACAAACTGTAGGGAATGGCCTGCTGCTTTGGTAAGGAAATTGACGGTAACAGACAGAGGTTTACTTGGTAACTGACTTCTCCTAGTCAGGTCTTCGTTAATTTCGATTCTTATGCACGCAGGTTTGGAAAGGCATGGGGTTTTTCGGGAGATGTGCTGGGAAGTGATGAATGAGAGAAGTTTTCTGGCTCTGCTGTCTTGTCAGGCAGCACCGCGCTTGTGTCCTTAGTAATGCATTTATTGAGTGGGGGCTCAGCTATCCTCATGCTCCCTTCGATAGCCAAATTTAGGCTTCCACAATGGTTTGTGTGGCTTGTTGGGGTTTGGGGATGGCTGAATGTGACCATCGAGTTGCAGAGGCAGGAGAAGCTAAATGTGTAGCAGGCTTGAATGATAAAATGGGGTGAAGGAAGGGGTAAGATTCTTGTTCAACTAACTGTGTCCACCAGGGATACAGTAATGAGGGATGTGTGAGGAACTGGCAGGCAGGAGGGGATGGTGGGGTTATTTTAGTGGAGAACGGGACAGACCTCTGCCTTGAAGGTGCTGTGAGGGTGTCACACGTGTCCGTGTGTGCGGGTCAAAGCCTGGCAAGAAGGAGCAGAGGATGGCTGTTGTTCAGCATCCTTCTGGTGCCGATCAGACCAGAACCTGGGGCATCTTGGCCCAAGACCGCACTGAAGCGACGCTCTCGGGAGGGGGGGTGTCTGTGTTCGGGGTCCCGTCCCTCCGCTCCTTCCTCTCCGGACGCGGAGCCCGCTCCCCTTTCGGCGGCGGGGGCCGGGCGGAGGAAGGGCGCCGCGGGAAGGAACCGATGGCACCGGCGTGCGGGGCCCAGGCCCGCCCGCCTCTCCCGCCCCGCCGGGGGGGCGGCGGCAGGATCCGGCCTCATCCCGCAGGTGGATCCGGCTCGTGCCTCCCCCCCGCGCGCTGGGGCCGGCGG